>NW_027185597.1:3436699-3443551 GCF_028583685.1 Petaurus breviceps papuanus | reverse complement strand
AGCAAAACAAAATCTCCATCAGGAAAGGAAGCATTTTATTTTTGTCTTTCTATTCCTAGCATATAACAGTACCTCACACATAGTAAGCCCGATAAATGCATATTAATATATTACTTTAATACTTCAAACATAATTAAAAAGACTTTCATTATCCTTAGCACTTTTTCCAAGCTGCAGCTCATCTGGGTTTGTGGACTTCCTGACATTATCATTACAGTTTCATGCCATTTATTTGCATTTAGATTTGTTTATATGCAACTCTGTTTATAATTTGCTCGTGACTTTTAAAATATGAGCTTGATACAGAGCCTTCTATGTAGATTTTTCGTATATGATAGCAAAATAAAAATCAATTTGTGGAATGGGGAGTGGGAAATCAGATAGCCAGGTAGTTTGGTTAAAACCAATGACTCATGGGGGCAGGCCAGGAAGCTACGGCTCAGGGAAGGCTGGGAGGAGGCCTGAATAACAAGGGCGGGGCAAGTCATCCCACCAACTACAAGGGCCACTACTAGGCCTTTTTCCAAAGGCTGGGACTGGAAAGAGCAAGGTAAGAACCAAATGCAGAGCCCCTGTCCAGGACAGCAAATACTCGTGGGACTACCATTCCATAGCCCAGAAATTAAAAGAAAAAAAAAAGCCCCTATAAGGGCCTCCAAGGACCAGGATGGCAGCGTTAACCCAGCCTGCTCCACACACACCCCCTCCCATGCCCCTGAAAACATAGAAACTATTGGCCCAGGGCAAAACCCTCAAAAGTAAAGGCTTGGGAAACCTAGAGGAAAGGTGTGGCTACGGCCCTGCCTCAAAATGGGTAGAAAGCAGATAACAAAGATTCTGGAGTCCTACTATCCTCAGAGAGAGGAAACAAACTCAGATGGAGACAATGTGGACTTCACCCCCACAGCTGAAACCTCAACAGGGAACAGGTCCCAAACACAGAAAGCTTCCCTAGATGAGCTCAAAAGGAATTTGAAAACCAAATGAAAGAGATAGAAGACAAAATGAATAATTCTTTTAAAATCACAATTGCAGAATTAGAAAAAACATTACAATGAAGAAAACAGATCCTTAAAAAGATAAGTGTATGATATGGAAAAAGAGCTTCAAAAACTAACCAAGGAAAATGATTTCTTAAAAACCAAAATCAACCAAATTGAAACAAATAACTCTATGAGGAACCAAGAATTCATCAAACAAAAAAACAAGAATTAAAAATTAGGAAACGAGATAAAATATCTTCATGGAAAAATAACTGACCTGGAAAACAGATCCACAAGAGATAAACTGAGAATCATAGGCCTACCAGAAAATCATGATGAAAAAATGAGCCTGGACAACATTCTCCAAGAGCTCATTAAGGAAAACTGCCCTGAGATACTAGAACCTGAGGGTAAAATAGAAATCGAGAGAATCCACCAGACACCTGCTGAAAGAGATCCCAAATTGAAAAGTCCTTGAAATGTTGTGGCCAAACTCAAGAACTACCAAGTAAAAGAGAAAATGCTTCAAGTGGCCAGAAAGAAACAATTCAAATATCGAGGAACCACAGTGAAGATTGCACAGGAATTGGCAGCCTCTACACAGAAAGATCAGAGGCAGTGGATTTCAATTTATTGCAAGGCAAAATTATCTTGGGTTATGACCAAGGATCACCTACCCAGCAAGACTGAGTATATTTTTCCAGGCAAAGAGAAGGTCATTCAATGATAGAACAGATTTCCAGACTTTCCTGATGAAAAAGCCGGAGCTCAGTGGAAAATTCAACCTCCAACTACAAGATGCAAGAGTGACATAGAAAGGTAAACAAGGGAAGCACAGACAGACAGACACACACACACACACACACACCTTGTTATTTAATAAGAGCAAACTGTTTATAGACAAGTAGAGGGTATGGGTATAAATTACATAAAATGATGATTTAAAAAATGATTAAGGGCTACAAAGGGACACAATGGAAGAAGAGGAATGAAGTGGAAAAGGGTAAAGTACTACACACAAAGAGGCATAAAAACAATATATCAGAGGAAAAGGATGGAGGGAGATGAGTATTATATGAGCTTTTCCCTCATTGGGTCTGGTGCAAGGAGGGAATACAAACCAGTTAATCATAGGACTCTATGAAGAAGACACATAAAATGTATCATATTAGAGGGAAAGAGGGGAGGGAGAGGAGCTTTGCATAAGATTTGTTCCAGTCACTCTTGGTGCGAAGAAGAAAAAACATTCTCATTAAATATAAAAATATTCTATAGTCAATAGGAGGGGGAAAGGGCTACAAAGGGGGTGGGGTGGTTAGTATGGAGGGAAGAAGCAAGGGGAAAGGGAAGGAAAAGGGAAGGGGGCTGAAAAGGGAATGCTGACAGAGGCAGTAGTAAAAGGAAAACAATTAAGGAGGGGAAGGGAAAATGGGAGAAAAAATATAAGCATTAACAGGGGAAGGAATAGGATGGAGGGAAAGAATCAGATAATAATCATAACTGTGAATGTGAATGGAATGAAGTCTCCCATAAAATGGAGGCAGAAGGCAGAATGGATTAAAAATCATAATGCTACAATATGCTTTCTACAAGAAACACATCTGAAACAGAGGGATACACACAGGGTAAAGCCTCAGCTAAAGCAAAAAAAGCAGGGGTAGAAATCCTTGCCTCAGATAAAGCAAAAGCAAAAATTGATCCAATTACAAGAAATAAGGAAGGAGACTATATCCTGCTAAAAGGCACCATCAAGCAAGAAGCAATATCATTACTTAACATATATGCACCAAGTTGTATAGCATCCAAATTCCTAGAGGAGAAGGTAAGGGAATGAGAGGAAGAAATAGATAGAAAAACTATACTAGTGGGGGACCTTAATCTCCCCCTCTCTGAGTTTGATTAATCCAACCTCAGAATAAACAAGAAAGAACTTAAGGAGGTGAATAGAATTTTAGAGAGGGTAGGTGTGACAGATCTCTGGAGAAAACTGAATGGGGATAAAAAGGAATATACCTTCTTCTCAGTGGGACATTGCACATACACAAAATTTGACCATGTATTAGGATATAAAAACCTCACAATTCAGTGTAGAAAGGCAGAAATAATAAATACATCATTCTCAGATCATGATGCAATAAAAACTATATGCAATAAAGGGCCATGGAAAGACACACTAAAATCTAACTGCAAACTAAACAATTGAATCCTAAAGAATGAGTGGGTCAAACAAGAAATCATAGAAACAATCAGTAACTTCATTCAAGAGAATGGCAATAATGAGAAAACATATCAAAATTTGTGGGATGCAGCAAAGGCAGTTCTTAGGGGAACTTTTATATCCCTGAATGCATACATAAATTAATTAGAGAAAAGAGAGGTAGATAAATTGGGCATGCAATTGAAAAAGCTGGAAAAAAAACAAATTGAAAATTCCCAATTAAACATTAAATTAGAAATACTGAACACCAAAGGAGAGATTAATGAAATTGAAATTAAGAAAACTGTTGAATTAATAAATAAAACTAAGAGCTGGTTTTATGAAAAAAACAATAAAATTGATAGACATTAGTCAATATGATAAAAAAATGAAAGAAGAAAACCAAATAATAAGTATCAAAAATGAAAAAGGTGAACCTACCACCAATGAAGAGGAAATTAAAACAATAATTAGGAATTATTTTGCCCAATTGTATGCATATAAATTTTACAATCTTAGTGACATGGATGAATATTTACAAAGATATAGGTTGCCCAAATTAACTGAAGAGGAAGTAAATTACTTAACTCCATCTCAGAAAAAAGAAATCAAACGAGTCATCAATGAACTCTCTAGGAAAAAATCTCCAGGGCCAGACAGATTTACTAATGAATTCTATCAAACATTTAAAGAACAATTGATTCCAATACTCTACAAATTATTTGGGAAAATTAGTGAAGAAGGAGTGCTACCAAATTCGTTTTATGATACAAGTATGGTTCTGATACCTAAATCAGGAAGAGATAAAACAGAGAAAGAAAATGATAGACAAACTCCCTCATAAATATACATGCAAAATTTTTAAATAAAATATTAGCAAAAAGACTACAGCAACTTATCACAAGAATAATACACTTTGATCAAGTAGGATTTATTCCAGATATGCAAGAACAGTTTAATATTAGGAAAACCATCAGTATAACTGATCACATCAACAATCAAACTAGCAAAAAAGAACAGATGATAATCATAATAGAAGCAGAAAAGGCTTTTGACGAAATACAACATCCATTCCTATTAAAACACTGGAAAGAATAGGAATAAATGGAGCCTTCTTTAAAATAATAGGTAGCATCTATTTAAAGCCATCAGCAAGTATTATATGTAATAGGGAGAAGCTAGAAACATTTCCAATAAGATCAAGCGTGAAAAAAGGTTGTCCACTATCAGCCCTCTTATTCAATCTGGTACTAGAAATGTTAGCAGTAGTAATTAGAGAAGAAAAAGAAATCAAAGTTATCAAATTAGGCAAAGAAGAGACCAAGCTATCACTCTTTGCAAATGATAGGATGATACACTTAGAGAATCCTAGAGAATCAAGTAAAAAACTACTTGAGACAAATTTGGCAAAGTTGCAGGATATAAAATAAACCCACATAAATCCTCGTCATTCCTGTACATTTCTAATGAAATTCAACAGCAAGAGACAGAAAGAAAAAAAAAACATTTAAAGTTATTGTAGACATTATAAAATATTTGGACATCTACCTGCCAAAACAAACCCAAGACCTATATGAACACAAATACAAAACACTTTTCACACAAATAAAGTCAGATCTAACTAATTGGAAAGACATCAATTGCTCGTGGCTAGGTCGAGCTAATATAATAAAAATGACAATTTTACCTAAATTAAATTATATATTTAGTACCATACCAATCAGTTTATCAAAACTACCATATAGACCTAGAAAAAATAGTATCAAGATTCATTTGTAAGAACAAAAGGTCCAGAATATCAAGGGAATTAATGAAAAGAAATGCTAGGGATGGTGGACTAGCTATACCAGATTTTAATCTGTACTTTAAAGCAGCAGTCCTCAAAATTACTTGGTACTGGCTGAGGAATAGAGTAGTGGATCAATGGAATAGATTGGGCACACAAGACTCAGCAGTCAATGACTATAGAAATCTACTGTTTGATAAACCCAAAGACCCCAGTTTTGGGGATAGGAACTCAATATTTGAGAAAAACTACTGGGAAAACTGCAATATAGTATGGCAGAAATTGGGCATAGACCACTATCTAACACCATATGCCAAAATCAAGTCTAAATGGGTGCATGATCTAGGTATAAAGGCTGCCTGTCAGATATGTGGAGAAGGGAAGACTTTATGACCAAACAAGAATTAGAGGGCATTATAAAATGCAATATGGATAATTTTGATTACATTAAATTGGAAAGCTTCTGTACAAACAAAGCCAATGTAAACATGATTAAGAGGGAAGTGGAAAATTGGGAAAGAATTTTTACAACCTGTATCACTGAGAAAAGACTCATTTCTAAAGTATACAGAGAATTGAGTCAAATCTTTAAGAATACAAGTCATTCCCCAATTGATAAATGGTCAAAGTATATGAACAGGCAGTTCACAGAGGAAAAAATTAAAGATATTTATAAGCATATGAAAAAATGCTCTAATTCACTATTGATTAGAGAAATGCAAATCAAAACAACTCTGAGGTACCACATCTGACCATTCAGATTGGCTAAGATGTCAAAACAGGAAAATGACAAATGCTGGAGAGGATGTGGAGAAATTGGAACACTAATGCATTGCTGATGGAGTTGGAAATGATCCAACCATTGTGGAAAGCAATCTGTAATTATGCCCAAAGAGCTATAAATAACTTCATACCCTTTGACACAGCAATACCACTTCTAGGGTTGTATCACAAAGAGATCATTGAAGTGGGAAAAAGACCTATACATACAAAAATATTTATAGCAGCTCTTTTTGTGGTAGCAAAGAATTGGAAATTAAGGGGGTGCCCACCAATTGGGGAATGGCTGAACAAGTTGTGCTATATGCATGTAATGGAATACTATTGTGCATAAAGAAATGAGGAACAGATGGACTTTATATTTACTTGGAGAGGCTTATACAAACTGATGCTGAGTGAGAAGAGTAGAGCCAGGAGGAATTTGTGCACATTACAGATACAACGTATGTGTGATGACCAACTTTGATAAACTTGACTCTTCTCAGCAAACCAGAGTTATAGGTCAACCCCAAAAGACTCATGATGGAGAAAGATGCTTACATCCAGAGAAAGAACTGAGATTGAACCCAGATTGAAGCAAACTACCTGCCCCTTTTCGTTTTCTTGTTTGGATTTGTTTCCTCTTCCCATTCTTCATTCCATCTGTTACAATCTTTCTTTATAACCTGACTAATGCCTAACATGAAAGTATTTGCAGATACTATACCTGATTGTATGCCACCATAGAAGGGGATGCGGGGGGAGGGAGGGAAAATTTGAAACTTAAGGAATTATGGTAATGAATCTTGTAAACTAAAAGTAAACAAATTAACAAAGACCAAAAAAAAAAAACCCCAAAAACTAATGACTCATGTAGTTCATAGAGCCCTGGCCTTAAAGTATGGAAGATCTGAGTTCAAATACCTTTTTGAATACTCACTATGTTACCATGAGGCAATTATCTATGAAGTGGGAATAATACCTACAGTCAATACATGAAAATTTTATTACAAGGATTAAATAAAATTATATATGTGTATATGTAAAAGTGTATATATATATTTATACCCAGACATGTACATCTATCTATCTATCTATCTATCTATCTATCTATCTATCTATCTATC
>NW_027185597.1:3371869-3436689 GCF_028583685.1 Petaurus breviceps papuanus | reverse complement strand
ATCTATCTATCTATCTATCTATCTATCTATCTATCTATCTATCTATCTATCTATCTATCTATCTACAAATACATGTACATATACATATGTGTGTATTAATGTGTCTCTGTATCATAATCAAAGGAGCTCTCCTCTCCTCCTCTCCTCTATTGTATGGCCCACGGAGATCAGGCTATGACATAGGTGTAGAAAATGTCCTCTTCTATTATGTTAGGTAACATGTACTCTAGATAAGTGATACTATTTCAATTACTTTCATTAGATATACAAAATGTTAACCAAACTGAAAGCACTTTATTAACTGCCTTTTTTGTTTCTGTTATTAACTTTTTTCTATGAAGAAATTTTTACAATTGTATAATATATACCACATTTAAATTACTCAAAAATTATTACCAATATAATATTTTCAAAATTTATTTCAGTTATCACATAGATGAAATCATTGTTTGTACAAGTTTTGAGGAATGTGAAAATCCAAAACTCAAATGAGTTACATACAGGGTGCTGCTAAACTTCTTCTTTAGCTCATACTATGTGTAAAGAATGGTGATTAGCCCAAAAGGGAGAGCAAATGTCAGGTCTTCAACAGGAACTTACTGGAAAAATCAATGACAAGTTTCCTGTTACTCTTTGATGTATCAAGTAGTGTAATTTGGGCAAGTTGATTACTTTGTTCATTTGACTTGTGAAATGTGTAACTTCTATTGATCCAAGGATTTAGGATAATTCTTCCTTCATCACAAAATTATATATATATATATAGTTGTTTTAAAAAAAGAGGAACAAAAATCCCCAATATGTTTAGAGTGGATCAAAAAAATTTAGTCACTGTAGGCCATGGGTGTAGGATGACATTAGGCTGAACTTCTCTAATCATCAAAATAATGGAGACCTGATAGAAATATTAGCTCTCAGTATCCAGAAGAAAAAAAAACACATTTTTTCCTTCAAAAAATTCAAATCTAAGAAATATATATATATACCCTGAGACTTTTGTTTTCAGTGACTTCCAAGGTATGTATTTATGTAAGAATGCCCCTTATTTAAGGGATCCCAGGACTGTAGGTTTAGTGCTAGAAATGACCATGAATCCAATTTAATTCAACTCCCTTATTTTACAAATAAGAAAACTGAGGCTCAGAGAGGTTATGAGTCTAGTTGAAGGTCACACAGATAGTAAAAATGTGGAACCCATATTCATACCCATTCCTCTGATTCCAAAATTGTCATTCTTTCATCAGTATCATACTACCTCTTCATGTTGGAGAATGCATATGTTCCTTTTATTTCTATGTAAAGTATTGTAAAACTGTAATGATAAGATTTTTTAGTTAGCAGAAAGAATGTAGGGTATCTGGTAAGCATTAGTATTTTATTCAGAGAAAGGGCAAGAGCAAGAGAGAGAGATGGAGACTTTTTGATTTATATGTTTGTATGTATATATTTATTCATATATATAATGTGTTTGTGTGTGTATATGTATGTGCTCATGCATGTTCATCATGTGTGTATATAGCATGCATTTGTGTGTATGCACATATTATACATGGTGCACATATATGAATTGTGCACACATATATACATACCATACATATAAACATATATGTGTATAACTCTGAATACATGTACATATGCAGGCATATATATACACATATATGTGTGCGTTTCTACGCATACGAGAGTGCATATATATGCATATACATGTATGTGCATGGGCATATGTATACATATACATATATGTACATATACAAACAAACATTCCTAATACAATATTGTGTGAGTCAACAGATGGCCCAAAAGAGAACACTGGCCCAAAACAGGGAAATCCTGGGAATCTTCTACTTATTTAAAGAAGAAAATGCTATTCTGAAACCCTTAAAGATTATTAAAAAAAAAAAACATTCAAGCAGAGGTGGTGGATCTCTAAGCAGAAACAAAAATGGGTTTGGGATGAAGTAGATTATCAAAGATGACTAGATTTTCCTAACAACAAGCAAGTTTTTAAAAAAGCTGAACAGGGTTCAGAACAGGGTTCTCTGCCACGGCTGGCAGAGAAAGGCAGGCCAGGACCTCTGGGCACACAGAGAGAGGCAGGCCGGGACCCCAAAGCACACAAAGAGAGGCAGGCCAGGACCACACAGTGCACAGAGGTAGGCCAGGATGGGGAGGCATGCAGAGAGAAGCAGGCTAGTACAAGGCCTGATCAACATGGCAGCAAGTCATCCCACCAACCACAAGGGCCATTGCCAGACCTATCAACAAAGGGCTGAGATGGGGTAAGGCAGGGTGAGAATCAAATGCAGGGCCCCTGGCAAGGTCAACAACTACTCCTGGGACTTCCAATCAAATTTTAAAAGCCCCTATCTTGACCTCCAGGGACAAGGATGGCAGAGTGAACACAGGTTGATCCAATCCCCCCCCACACCCTAAAAACATAGTAATTATTGCCCCAGGGCAAAACTTTAAACAGTGAAGGCTTGGGAACCCTAGAGCAAAAGCATGGCTAGGGCCCTGCCTCAAAATGGGTAGAAAGCAGAGTGCAAAGACAAAGACTCTGGAGTCCTACTATCATCAGAGGGAGGAATCAAATTCAGAGGGAGACAGTGTTGACTCCACACCAAGAGCTGAAACCTCAACAGGGAACTGATTTCAAGCACAGGAAGCATTCCTAGATGAGCTCAAAAGGGACTTTGAAAACCAAATAAGAGAGATAGAAGATAAAATGAATAATTCTTTTAAAATCAAAATTGTAAAATTAGAAAAAAAAACATTACAATGAAGAAAACAGCTCCCTAAAAAGAAAAATGTGTGATATGGAAAAGTAGCTCCAAAAACAAACCAAAAAAAATAATTTGCTAAAAACTGGAATCAACCAAATTGAAGCAAATAATTCTATGAGGAACCAAGAATTAGTCAAATGAAACATCAAAAATGAAAAACTATAAAAACAGGTAAAATATCTCAATGGAAAAAAATACCTGACCTGGAAAACAGATCCAGGAGAGATAATCTGAGAATCATAGGCCTACTTGTAAATCATGATGAAAAAATGAGCCTGGACAACATCCTCCAAGAGTTCATCGAGGAAAACTGCCCTGAGATACTAGAAGCTGAGGGTAAAATACAAATTGAAAGAATCCACCAGACACCTCCTGAAAGAGATCCTAAAATGAAAAGTCCTTGAAATGTTGTGGCCAAACTCCAGAACTACCAGGTAAAGGAGAAAATACTTCAAGCAGCCAGAAAGAAACAATTCAAATATTGAGGAACCACAGTGAGTATCGCACAGGATCTGGCAGCCTCTACACTGAAAGATCAGAGGAAGTGGAATACAAATTTTTGAAAGGAAATAGATCTTGGGTTACAACCAAGGATCAGCTACCCAGTGAAACTAAACATATTCTTCCAGCCAAGGATATTGTCATTCAAAGTTATAACAGATGTCCAGACCTTCCTGATGAAAAGGCTCATAGCTCAACAGAAAAATTCAACTTCCAATTATGAGAAGCAAGAGAGACATAGAAAGGTAAACAAGGAAAACACACACACACACACACACACACACACACACTCCCTGTTATTTAATAAGAGCAAGCTGTTTATAAACAAGTAGAGAGTATGAGTATAAATTACACAAAATGATTATTTAAAAAATAACGTATTAAGAGCTACAAAGGGACTGCAATGGAAGAAGAGAAAAAAAATGAAGTGGAAAAGGGTAAATTATGCCACACAAAGAAGCAAAAAAAAAAAACAATACAGCAGAGGGAAAAAAGGGAGGGAGTTGAGTATTATATGAGCCTTTCCCTCATTGGTTCTGGTGCAAGGAGGGAATAACACAACCAGTTAAGTATAGGACTCTATGGAGAAGAGACACAAAACTTATCATATAAGAGGGAAAGAGGGGAGGGAGAGGATATTTGCATGAGATTTGTTCCTGTCACTCTCGGTGCAAAAAAGAAATAGCATACTACATATAAGTATAGAAATGTCCTACGGGGGTGGCTAGGTGGCACAGTGAGGAGAATGCTGGCTCCGGAGTCAGGAGGACCTGAGTTCGGTTCTAGCCTCAGACACTTAACACCCACACAAAAAAAAAAACTACCCATGTAATCTTGGGCAAGTTACTAAACCCAATTTGCCCTCCAAAGGGCAAAAAAAAAAATGCCCTACAGGGGGGAGGAAGGAGGGGGGGGGGGAAGGACAAACAAAGGGTGCAGGTGCTCAGAAGGGAGGAAAAAAGTAAAGGGGAAGAGGAGGAAAAGGGAGGGGGACTGATAAGAAGGGATTACTGAGGGACACAGTGGTCAAAAGGAAAACTCTTAAGGAGGGAAAGGTAGAAGGGGAGAAAAATATGAGCATAAAGAGGGGAGGGAATAGGATATAGGGAAAGAAACAGATAGTAATCATAACTGTGAAAGTGAATGGAATGAACTCTCCCATAAAATGGAGGCAGATAGCATAATGGATTAAAAACCATAGTCCTACAATATGCTGCTTACAAGAAACACATCAGTAAAATAAGGATAGACACAAGGAAACAATAATATAATATATATAATATATAATATAATATATATAATATTGTTATATTATATATAATATAATATAACAATAATATAATAATATATAATATAATAATATAAGGAAAATATAGCATGCCTCAGCCAAAGGGAAAAAAGCAGGGGTAGCAATTCTTATCTCAGATAAAGCAAAAGCAAAAATTGATTTAATTACAAGATATAAGGAAGGAGACTATATCCTGCTAAAAGGCACCATTGAGAATGAACCAATATCATTGCTTAACATATAGGCACCAAGTGGTATAGCATCCAAATTCATAGAGGAGAAGGTAAGGGAATTAGAGGAAAAATAGATAGCAAAACTATACTAGTGGGGGACCTTAATCTCCCCCTCTCTGAACTTGATAAATCCAACCTCAAAATAAACAAGAAAGAAGTTAAAGATGTGAATAGAATTTTAGAGAGGGTAGGTATGATAGATCTCTGGAGAAAACTGAATGGAGATAAAAAGGAATATACTTTCTACTCAGAGGTACATGGCACATACATAAAAATTGACCATGTACTAGGACATCAAAACCTCACAATTCAGTGCAGAAAGGCAGAAATATTAAGTGCATCATTTTCAGATCATTATGCAATAAAAATCATAGGCAATAAAGGGCCATCAATAGACAGACTAAAAACTAATTGGAAATTATACAATTTAATCCTGAAGAATGAGTGGGTCAAACAGGAAATCATAGAAACAATCAGTAACTTCATCCAAGAGAATGACAATTATGAGACAACATAGGAAAATTTGTAGGATGCAGCAAAGGCAGTTCTTAGGGGAAGTTTTATATCCCTGAGTGCATACATGAAGAAATTAGAGAAAAGGGAGGGCAGTGAATTGGAAATGCAATTGAAAAGGCTAGAAAAAGAACAAATTGAAAATCTTCAATTAAATACTAAATTGGAAATAATGAAAACCAAAGGAGAGATTAATAAAATTGAAATGAAGAAAACTATTGAATTAATAAATAACACTAAGAGCTGGTTTTATGACAAAAATACAATAAAATTGATAGTCCCTTAGTCTGTATGATAGAAATTGATAGGCCCTTAGTCAATATGATAAATAAAAAATGAAAACAGTGAACTACCTCCAATGAAGAGGAAATGAAAACAACAATTAGGAATTATTTTGCCCAATTTTATGCACATAAATTTGACAATCTTAGTGAAATGCATGAATATTTACAAAAATATAAGTTGCCCAGATTAACTGAAGAGGAATTAAGTTACTTAAATAACCCCATCTCAGAAAAAGAAATTGAACATGTTATCATTGAACTCCCTAGGAAAAAATCTCCAAGGCCAGATGGATTTTCTAGTGAATTCTATCAAACATTTAAAAAAAATGATTCCAATACTCTACAAACTATTTGGGGAAATTACTGATGAAGGAATCCTACCAAATTATTTTTATGACACAAATATGGTACTGATACCTCAATCAGGAAGAGATAAAATAGAGAAAGAAAATTATAGACCAATTAATTTCCCTCAAGAATATAGAGGCAAACATTTTAAATAAAATATTAACTAGAAAATAATTCTTACATGTAATTGGGAAAAATAAAACACTAAACTAAAAAAAGAAGGTACAATGTATAGATAAGATGAAAAAAGCAATGCTCCTTTTTCTTCTCATCCAGTTTTTTTCAGAAGTCTTTCATGTCCAAATTTTCTAAGATTCTATTTACCAAATTAACTTCTTCTTTTAAAAAATGTTTATATTCATACAATTCTTAGAGGAGAATGTTGAGGTCTCCCATTAGAACAATCATACTGTTTGTTTCCACCTAAAATTCGTTTAATTGTTCCATTGAGAATTTTCATGCTACACCATTTGGTCCATAAGTATTTGGTATGGAAATTACTTCAATGTCTATTGTATTTCTTAACAAGATGTAGTTTCTTTGATCCCCCCCCTTTTAATTAGGTCTATTTTTTATTATTTTTCTTTGTCTGAGACCATGATTGCTACCCATGCCTTTTGTACTTCAGGTGAAGCATAATAAATTATTCTCTAGCCTTTTATTTTAACTCTGTGTGTGTCTCTCTGTTTTAAGGATTTTCTTGTAAACAACATATTGTTACATTCTGCTTTCCAATCCATTCTGTTATTCACTTCCATTTTTTGGGTGAGTTAATCATATTCACATTCACAGATATGATTATTAATTGTGCATTTCCCTCCCCTCTATTCTCTTCTGTTTACCATTCTCATACTCTCTGTCTCTCTCTCTGTCTACCTTTGTCTGTCTGTCTCTGTCTCTGTCACTCTGTCTCAGTCACTCTGTCTCTGTCTGTCTCTCTCCCTCCTTCTCGCTCTCTTCTTCTCTCCTGTCACTCCCCTAAAGTCTGTTTAGCTTCTGAATACTTCCTTCTTTTATCTGCCTTCTCTTTTACCACTCCTTCTCCTCTTATTTACCTCTTGGGTAAGATATATTTGTATTACAAATTGAAATATATATATATTTCCCTCTTTGAACCAATTTAGGTATCAGGGAGGTTTCAAGCCTTGATTGACCTCATACCCTCCCACTATTTCCCCCTCCACTAAAAAAAAGCTTTTCCTTACACAACTTTTATGTGAGATAACTGTCCCCATTTTTCCTCTCCCTTTCTTCTTCTCTAGGGCATACCTTTTTCTCGCCTATTCATTTTTTAAGATCATTCCAACAAAACTGAATCACTCCTGTGCTCTTTTCCATGTAGAGTGCTTCTAACTTCTGTAATAATTATAAAGTTCTCAGAAGTTACATGTATCATCTTCCCATGTAGAAAGGAAAAGTGGTTTGTTGTTATTGAGTCCTTTATAATTTCTTTCATGTTTATCTTTTTTATGATCTTCTTCAGTCAGATAAGAGTATTGAATTAATATTAAAGAAAAGCAGGTATGGGATTCCCCTGGCATAATCATTTCATTCCTCCAAGTCTTAGTTTTCACATCTATAAAATGGATATAATATGGAACATACCTCACAAGATTGGTTTATCAAATTATAAATACAGATTAGATCAGATTATACATATCAAAATATATGAAAATTTCATTAACATCATGCATATCTTAAATTATTTGCTCACCTTTTGCTATTTTTTTCTTGATGTGGCATACTTAAAGGGAAGTGTAGTTATATGTAATCTGTCATTCAATTATCTTGCTGAAAGTTGGAGAATGATTTAAGATATATAATGATTAGAATTAAAGTGAGGTAGCTAAGTGACAGAGTGGACAGAGTGCTGTACCTAGAATCAGGAAGACTAATATTCCTATGTTCAAATCTGACCTCAGACACTTACTAGCTACCTGATCCTGGGCAAGTCACTTAACCCTGTTTGTCTTAGTGTTGTCATTTGTAAAATGAACTGCAAAAGGAATGGCAAATCACTCCAATATTTTTGTTAAAATGACCCTAAAAGGAATTATGGAGAGTCAAATATGACTGAAATGACTGTACAATGATAACAACAAATGTCTGGAAAGTATTTTGGAATACCTAATTTCTAGGAACACCTAGAAAATTCCTTCACTTTATTGATGAGGAAACTGAAATACACAGATACACAATTATTTGCTCTATGTGATAATAGTTGAGCTACAATTAGAATCCACATTTTCTGACTCCAAATCTAATGTACTTTCCAGAAAAAAATCACACCACCTCTCCACTGCCACCAATTAGAATGTGTTGCCAAAAGGAAGATCCATCATCTCATGCTTCATGGAAAATTATGAATGTATTAGATCCAAGAAAATTAGATGATTCCTATTACCTTCCCCAGGCTTCAATAGCTTAAAGGAATTTGGCTGCCATTCCCTAGAGAAAAATATACTATTTTGTGGACTCCTGCCTCTAGGACAGATCTGCACAATTTAGTAGTAGATAGGGGATAAAATTAAAATAGGCTAAACTTCGTCAGTCCTCTGATAGGTTAGACTAGAGACAGACTGTCAATGGTTGGTTTCTGCAGGTCATCTGACAGATGCCCAAAATCCTTTGGTGGGAAGTATGTAGTAAAGGTCTGATTCATGGTGTTTGTGGTGTGTGTGTGTGTGTGTGTGTGTGTGCATGTGTGTGTATATGTGTGTATTTTTGTGTGTATATACATATGTATGGATAAGTATGTATGTGCAAGTTTATGTAGATATATATACATACATATAAATATACATATGTACACACACATCCCACTCTAAATCTAATGAGATTTTTGTGACATTAGAAAAGGAGTGTTTGTTTTTCTCAGAGTAGGAATCTAAAACATAAAAAAAAAACCTTTTCTATCTTACCACTGCAGAGAAGAAATATCTCATTCTTTCAGTATTGTTGTAATCTGATTCCTTTTACAAGGTTCTTCTTGTCAAATTCTGAACATTTGTTTGCATTAAATTTGCTATGCCTACACGAAATGGGAATGGGAACTTAAAGATCTTCTCTGCCCCTTAATAAGTCTAAGAGAATTTAAAGACATCCCCTGATGTGAAAATCTCTCCTGCCCCCCTTGTAGGATGAATGTTATCACATTGAGCCCATTGTGGGAGGAGTTGCTGAAGACTGGAACAGAGAACACAGGAATCAGGGAGTCAGAGAAGCTAGACAGTGGGAGAGAGAGGACACACCCAAAGAGACAGACTTGTGAGCTTGCCCCCTTCTATGACAGGTAGGCTTCTAAGTGCTAGTTTGTAGGAAGGCTCAAGGATGGTGTGGCTTTCTGCTGTGTTGTGGTATTAACTTCTATGTTCCTATAATGGATTTGGTTTTCTGGTGTTGGGATTTGGTTCTGGTGTCTAAAGAAATGCATTGCTTCTGTCTTCTATGGAGACTCTCTTGTATTTTGTGATTGAGAACTATGCCAGTATATTTATATTTACCATCAGAGCTATGAATATTGTGTTGGTGCTATACTCCACCATGTCTAGTTGTATACCAAAAAGGACATCATTATTCTGACTCACATTGTGGCAAATACAGGACTTGTTAAAGTACACAAATGTCTAGGTGTATGACCAGTTCTACATTTTAATCCTACCAAACCGCAGAGGATTAAGTAGTACCACTCCTCCAAGTTGTTATGAGTACATTTATCAAACTAACAAAATTTAGATAATCACAATTCTAGAGCTATAAAGAACTTTAGACACCAGTGAGATAAATCCCCTCATTTTCTACAGGGAAACAAAAGGCCAGGGAAGTTGAATAGCTTTCCAAGGTCAGATTGGTGGTAATAGTCAGAGAGAGAATTTGAATCTAGGTTTTTAATAACATCTCTTTCCACTATGCTATGGTATTCCTGTGAGTATATTACTACACTCTACTTCCGGGGAAATTAATTTTGATTGTGTATGGATGAGGATGGGTAGAAATTTTTTAATGAATCTTCCTAATCAAAGGGGTTCTTAGTTATTTGGTGTTAACACAAATCATCCTGGCATTTCACTTAGCTCAGTTAAACTGACAGGAAGCTAGAAAAAAAATCAAAGTTACCAAAATATATATTTATAGATCACAGTCTACCAATGGCACTGGGAGGTTCCTTTGATTAATCCATGTGTATAGACCTAAATCAGATTGTAGTCATGGTTATAGTAGATAACTATATAGATATAATAGATGAAAAAATTAATTATCTGTCCAATGGTTTCTCATCATATAAAAATAATTTTGGTTATGTGATGGTATCTCATACTTTATAAGTCAGAAGTACTTTTCTGAAATAAAAGTGCTCTAAATAATTAATTACATCTTTTAAATGATTAAAACTATAAATTAGTACTTCAATATAACATGATATCACAACATCAATTCCATTATTTGGTCTTCCAGAATGTACTATGGATAATTGGAGAAGACCACTAAAAAGAAATGAAAAAAAAATACAAAAACCCAATTCTCTCTGTCTCTGTCTCTCTGTCTCTGTCTCTCTCTTCCCCTGTATTTCTCCCCCCACATGCATGTCTTTCTCCATACCAGATATGTGTGTGCATAAATGTATGTGTATGTATACATATATGCATATGTGTATTTCTTAGAAATTAAAGTGATTTTGCTTGCAATAATTCTTAAAGTCTATTAAAATATAAAACATATGAGGAGAAATAAGGAACTTATTTGGAGAATACTGGCCAAAACTACTTAAAATTTAAAATATCCCAGTAATTCATAGAGAATTCACTTCCAAATTAGAGGATTTAGAAAATTGCCTAATTCTCCACTTCAAATTATATTATGGACACAATCTAAGAACAGACAGTATATGCAATTACACCTGTTTTAAGAAAAATTTAGGTTAAAAAAGTCTTCCTTAATATTCTGTCATTTATTTTATGTAAAAAGAATTGGGATTATTCTCCTGATCAGGGTTATCAAATATAGTACACTCATAAAATTTTAGAGTTGAAAAGGACCTTAGAGATGTTCTAGTCCAGAGGTTCTTGACCTGGGGTCTGACACATACTAAGATTGAAATCACTCTTCTCCTCACATCCATTGTAGATGTTCTTTCCACAAGATCACACTGCCTCATTAGGATCTGTCCATAGCAAGCTATTCACTCAAACATTTTAGTCAAAAGTAGCTTTAAAGAAATCTATATTCCCATTAGCATCAAAACATTAGAGGGAAAAATTACTGGCACGTTTTTCTACTAATTGATATTCAAGTTAGAGGTGGTATTTTCCTAAAATCTAAATAAAGTATGGGACAGTTCTTGCTGACTATGCAAACAAGCAGGTAGCTGAATAAATACAATATGTTCTATATAACTATTATATTTATATTGGAATTAATTCCCATTACAAGCCAAGGTTGAATGACTAGATTCTGAAATAACTTAGGTTACAAAAGTGTTAAAATGACTGTTTTTCTATTTTTAGTGAAAAAGGTTCAAGTATTTTATTAACTACCAGATCACAAAATCTCAATTCATCTAACAAAAATGTATTAATATTAATTAATGTTAATACTGATTAATATTAATATATCAATATTTCCTATATGTAGAGCCTAAATTTGGGCAAATCGATGCCATGCAAAAACTGAATAAAGTTTAAATAAAGATGATATGGAGTTCTGTATGTAAGGTGGAGCTTAGTCTATGTAAGTCAGATTTTTGTTATTCTTTTTAAGATAATAGATCTCAGGATCCATCCACAATTTCCTAGTTCCCAGGATCCATCCACAATCTCCTAGTTCCCAGGCTGATGGCTTGTATGCAATATCACCACATTTATTCACCCTATTATAAACTTAAAATATTATAAACATTTAAGTTAAGATGGTAAACACCTATTACATGTGCACTATGCTGAATCACCATGATATTACTAAAGTTAATGTAAAGTTATGAGACTATTGCTGACAATTTGTCTTCTATGTGTATAGACCTAAATCATTAAATTAGCACTGGTCGTAAGGATGGAAGCCACAGGGGAATGCATAAGCTAGAAAGCTGTGCATGATTCGACCAGCCCCCATCAAGGCTTAAAGGATACTGTAGGAGCTGAAACTCCCATTCTCACCCACCCTTGCAAGAAGAATAAGTAGGGGATTGCTATAGGAGTTGGTGTTCTCATTATCAGCAACTTCTGTGGGAAGAATAAAGTAAATTATTTAAACCCTCATTATGTCTCTGTTACTGTCTTTCTGGCTGCCCAGATCAAGAATGGATCTGCTAGAGGCTGGAACTCAAAAGCTCCAAATCTCCTGCCTGACACATAACACCTCCTGGTGTTACCTGTCTGACAAGGTAACAGTTTATCTCATTTGTAGCTTTGGGTTATAACCTTTTACTAAGGAAAAGTGGCTTAGATTCTGATTCTTTCACTTTCTTAGGGCTATTCCTTTTCTCTCAGAACTGCGTCACGCAGATACAGCATATCTGTGAGAACTTGTTACCACCATGTTCAGAACTCCAAATTCCATCAGAGATTAACAACAGAACACTGTCCAATCCAGTTCACAAGTTGGCCTAAATGCTTTCTCTGTGGCCCAAAACAAGATTTCTCCTTAGCAGAGACTCTTAGGTCCTACCAGGTGTCTATATTCTCACAAATAAATTGTTCATCAACTGCAAGGAATTCATAATTTTAGATCGCTCAACTAAACACCGCAAATAAACAGAAGCACTTGTTCACAACAGTTACTTCTTTGCTTTCAACACCATCAAATATCTTGATAATATCCCACCCTCTATTCTCTTTGTTCTACAGCTCTCAACACTGTCAGAAACATCCTGGGGCCATCTTTCATTCATTTCTGCTCCACAGAGAATGCTCATCAAAGGAATGCCTTGATACTCTTCTGGTATACAAGGATTAATGAACAATTGTGGACAGCTGTGTGAAAGCTATGTTTTCAGCTACCTGTCTTCCCCCATGGTTTTCAAGATTAACATGTGTTTCTTCTATATTTAATTCAAGGCCTACTTGGGAGTATTAACTTGAGTATTAAAGTATCTTTATTAACTGAAGTTGTTTGAAATATTATCAACCATGAAAAATAATAAAAACTATGAGAAGGAAACTGTTTTTAAGTGAAATTTTCAGAAAAGTTCTTTGAAAACTCTAAATCACAATGAAAATTGAACTGATTATTTTTAGTATTTTTCAAATTATCCTATGCCTTAAGACCTGTGATTTTATCATTGTAAGGAAGTATCTTTGTGGAAACACTTTAGCTGAGACAGATCTGCAACTTTAAACTTGGAAAACTGCAACATTATAAGTTTAAGGGACTAGTCAAATGTCACCAACTATTAGCTGTCCAAGGCAGAATTTGAATCTAAGAGTTCCTGTCTTCAGGGCCAGCTTAATCTACTATATCATGTAGCCTCTCAACTATTATTATTAACATTGGCGATAATCATTGTGATATGATGATGATGATGGTGAAAATAATAAATCCTTCAAAATGGAAAACATCATTTGTGCTCTGGCAAAAGGGGTAGCAGGGTAAATATGTCAAAATAGGGAATGCAAACAAGCTTAATACAAGGATGTACAGTGTGAATTTTGTCCTGAACAGGGCCTATGTAGCCCCAACAAGAACTCTGGAAGGCCTGTAACTGAATTCTTGTAATAACACTAATTAGGTTATCACCCTCATGAAACAGGTTCAAGTAAATAAGCATTTATAAACCACTTGCTATGTGCCAGGGACTGTATTAAATATTTATGATACAAAGGAAAAAAAAAACAGAAAATGATAGTACTTGACCTAAAGAACCTTATAATCTAATGCGGTAGGAGGAAACAGCTAAGTAAAAATCAGATATATAGAGGACCAATTAGAGTTCACTGAATGGGGGTTGTGACAGTCAGACTTACACTTTAGGATGATCACTTTGATAGCTGAGTGAAAAACAAAATGAAGTGAAGAGATACTTGGGGCAAGATCAACTAGAGAATTTTGCAATAGCCTTTATATATGAGGTTATATGGGCCTGCTCTAGCAAAGTGGTAGTATCATAGAAGAGGTAATAGGTGAAAGAAGTTGTGACAATAGAATCCACAGGACTTAAAAATAGATTAGATATGAGGGGAAAATGAAAAAGTGAGTTGTCAAGGATGACCCCTAAATTATGAGTCTGGTTGGCTAGAAGTAACAGGAAATTTAGGAAGAGGTTTGGGGAAAAGATGATATGTTCAATTTGGTACATGATGATATTAATACATCCATGGTACATTCAGCTAGATATGTCCAACATAATAATTGGAAATATGAGAAAGGGCATCAGGAGACAGGGCAAAAATTGATACATAGATATGAGATTCATCTGTTAAGATATGATAATTGACTATTGAGCTAATATAAGTCACAAGTGAAATAACTGAAAGGGAGAAAAGAAGCAGATCTAGGGAGGGAACATAATAGTGGGGACTGGCACTTGTTTGTGTTCTGATTCCACAACAAAGTTAGCTCAGAACAAAGCAGTAATATGTAAAACTTTCAGTGCAGCTGTCAGAGACAGCTAAAGCAGGCAACAAAATAGGAATATGAAACCAACTGAGACATGAATATTTTCACCATATTCATATACTATACCTTAAAATTAGATACAAAACTTAATAGTTATAGGCAAGGGCTTCTCACCATTGTCCCATCACCCAGCAATATCCTCAGATTCAATAGATATAAAAGAGTCTTCAGAAACAAAATCACCACTAAGTCTAGGCTAAAAGACAAAGATAAAAGTGAGGAGCTACTAAATTCTGAGAAGGAAATATTTAAAGAATCTGAGATCATTCATGATCTTCACTTAAAGCTAACATCAGAAATAGCATTTAATAGTGAAACAGCTAATTAAAAGAAATAAAAGATCTCAAGTTATTTTAAATAGTAGATAAGTATATTTAGACTAGAATTAAAAAAAAGTTATTTTGAATTTAATGCTAGAAAAGACCAGTGATGGCAAAGTGCAGCAGAGGACAAATGGGCATTGGAATGCATGCCTAGAATCCCTGATATCCAGGAGACTGAGGTTGGTGGATCATCTGAACTAGGATGTTTGAGTTATAGTTAGGCAAAAGCCAATTGATTATTAATATTAAGTTAGGCATTGATATTGTGAGTCCTTGAGAGTAGATGGCCATAGCATCTTCTAAGGAGGGGGAAAATCAATGCAAGTATGAACAGGTGAAGGTTAAAGCTCCTGCATTTACTAATAGTGGAATTGGATCTCTGAGCAGCCTCTGCACTTCTTTCCTAAGAAAGGGAAAGAGATTGAGTATATTCAAAAAAACTGAGAAATCCTGAAAGATTTTTTTTTAATCTGGTTATCTTTAAAGTGTCAATATGTCCAAACCAACAATAACACAGCTTTAGTCAAAATTAGAAGGAGAAAGCTAAAACCACTGATAAAATGCATGAAAAAACAGTTACATCAAGGGTGTAGACTGAAACTCAAATTTCTCTACAAAATTGGCAATTAGTAAATCATATAAAATCTATCAATATTGGACCAAATGGTTCACAGCTGTTTGTAAATTACTACCAAGGCATTATAATAGCTTCCTCACAGAATCAAGCCTGACTCCGCCTTTCTTAAAAGAAGGCATTATGCATCTACTACCAAGAGATAAAGATATTGCTCGCTTATTCTTCCAAATATACATACATGCACATGCACATAGTATATGTGTATGTGTACGTACATGTATACATATATAGGCATACACATTTATTGTGCAGAATAAAACTATGATCAAAGGTAGAATTCTGAACATTATTAGCTATGCAAAAAATACTAAAACTTTAGATTAATGTTTTCAATAGATGTCATCATACTACAAACTTGTAATATCTAAGTTACATTTAAAAAATATTTTAACAGAAAAACCTGGAAAAGGAAAACAACAACAACAAGTTTAGGGAATTACTTTTATGACCCCTGTACTTTTTCTGTTACTGAGGATGCTTTCAGTGAAATTTCAGTTATAAACTAATATTTTTATTCAACTACAAAAAGCTGTTATTTTTTCCACTTATGTAATTGTTCATACAATATCAAAAATAGTAAAAGGATAATGATTTGTCCCAGTACTATCTCTATCTGAATTCCATCCAACTACATCAAGAGAGTGAAATGATGATGATGATAGTTTATAAACAGTTCAATCTTCTTGGAAGCAGGTAAAAACGTTCCCACATTTGATCATATTAAATAGAGAAATGAGGAATCAATAGTAACTAGAGAATGTGCAAAATAAGTTGGCCTTTGTCATAAGTTAAGTGAAAGTAAGGGAATTATTGAAACTACCTAATAGGCAAATGAAATGCTCTTTAAAATCAATGAAGTATTACTAGTTTAATATGGAAATAAAGGGTAAAGGCATCATGGTCCATTAGCAAGAAAGACTCCTGATAATATCTAATTTGGGGTTATAGATATATCATTCCTTAGCATTCATTAACATAAATCTGCCAATTTAACATATTCTTTAAAATTCTGATAAAAGGGAGCCAGAATTTGGGGAAAACATAGTTCCTTTCAAAGTATTTGAAGTCCTTTCCAGCCTTATCATATTTAGACATATGTAATAATCATATATGTATATATATATACAGATTACATATAGATAAACATATACATATTGATAGAAATAGATTATTCCCTTTCACACATTTTGCAGTCAAACCAAATTGTTCTCTGTTTGGTTCTTCACAAAGAACACCACATCTTCATCTTGGTGCCTTTTCACTGTCTGCCCCCCATGTTTGGAATGTGCTTCCTCACCTGCACCCTTTAGTGTCCCTCCCCTCTTTCCTTTCCCTTGTTTAGCACAAAGGCCTCCTTCTACTGGAATGCTTTCTCATTTCCCAAGCTTTTAGTACACACTCCCATCATGTGCCGGGCATTGTCTTTTAAGCTTCTTATAGGCAGGGTTATTACATTTTTATCTTTGTGTCCCCAGAACCTAGTAAAACACCTGAAATATGTGGTAGTATCATTTATAGAAGCACCTAATGAAAGCAAAGAATTTGTTGTAGTAGAGGGCTTCACTTTTTCAGCCACTGTCACTTTTCCCAATTCCAGAGAATCTTGGGGTTGGTGTGAATTGTACCAGTCATGTAGTCCAACACATACCTAAGGAGAACTCACATGACGCCATAACATCCTTAAAAAGTGACCATTTATTTTTTAACTTTCTGAGGTTATAAGGGATCAATAGGGAAACTAATTTTTTGGATGTCTGGATGATAATTGTCTCAACAAATAAGCCACACTCATTATTTACTTTGTCCTTAAACACTTAGAAATATCTTTAACTTTGGGCATAATCAAAGAATTAGTAAACAAGAAAGGCATGTAGAAACAAGACAAATAATTTATATTATAAATAAGGAAATGAGCACCTAAACAGAAGAAAAATAATTAGACCAAGAATACCAAATTAATTAGGATTAAAACAGAGATCAGATGCCATATTCCATTTCCTTACTGTGTGTGTGTTGCGTGGGGGGAGGGGGGTGAAATTAAATACTCAATCCAATAAAATAGGATATATTTTAAAAAATATTTTAAATGACTTTTTTAAGATTAAAGGCAATTATGGCCCAAGGAACCATATTTTCTATTAACTTCTCATGAATACTTCTACTCTACAACCATTCATAACTTTTGGTTTTTTTAGGAACTAAATCACTAAAATAATTATCAACGTAAGAATATAGGGTGTATTTGGACTGAGAAGTGTTTAGTATCATGCAAACTTTTTTAGGGTATCTTTGAGACACAGTGGATATAGTGTCAGGAGTGAAGGAGGATTCATTTTTGTGAGGTCAAATCCAACCTCAGAAATTTACTGGTCATGTGACCCTGAGAAAGTCACTTAACCCATTTGCCTCAGTTCTTCACCTGAAAAATGAACTGGTGAAGGAAATGGCAAATGACTCCAGTATCTTTGTCAATAAAGAACAAATGGGGTCACAAAGAGTTGGATATGACTGATACAATGAACCAACAGTGAAGCATTCTTTCTGAGAAAAACAGAACTGGTACATGACTTAGTTTGAGTAAAATCAAAACGTGACTTGTATTTGATTTTATAAGAAATCAGTGAATTTGGAGTTCACATTTAGCTAGAAATGAGGAATAATAACCTGTACATTTGTCAGAATATTGTTCCAAATATTCAAGTTACTTACACTATACAACTCATTCTTCTTCATTATAAAAATTACCCAGAAAATTTCATAGAAATAGATTTTCATCAAGTTATTGATCGTGCATGAACTGACACTTGCCGAGTGTTTCTCCATTCAAGGCAATCTTAATTGTTCACAGAAAACTCTATAATATACATATACACATATGCATATATATGTATACATATATAGATTTATACATTTATTATTACTATTCCTCGTTTTCCAGAGGAGACATTTAACTACAGAAAATAGTTATATGAGGCAGGTCCACAAAAAAAGTCAAAATGGACAAGTCCTAACACAGAATCTGAACTTCAAAATCTTTAGCTTCGTTTTTAAGGCCTTCTACAACCCAACTCTAATCATCTTCTACAGATTTTTTATGCTTCTCTCCTTCCTGTGCCTGGTATCTTAGTCTGATGATAAATGCAGGCTGCTCAGTATAATATATCCTGTATCATAACTATAATTAGTTAATATATTCAAGGGAAAAAAAGGAATTACAATCTATAGTAGAAGCCAAACATAGAAAGAATGTTTATTCTAAGACAAGGATGAGAAACAGAACGAATTTTAAAATATGGATAGCTTGTGGTGTTTTAGGATGTCCAATTCATTTTCTTATGTGATTTTCTTCATGTTCTTCTTTTGCAACTTCATTCAGAAAAGAAAACTAATAGTCATGTATGGCTTACTAAGCCAGGTACATTAAAAAAACAAAAGAGAATTAGTAAATGACATTGAAATACCCCTACTATAATAAAATACAAGTGCTGCCTTTGAAAAAAAATCAGGTTCCCTCTTGAAATGTTCATGTCTAAGATCATAAACCATGACCTAAGATTAGTTGATACTGTGGGACTTCTGGATATAGAGCCAAGAAGACACAGTAGAGTAAACATACACCTGAGCTCTTCCAATGCCCCTATAGCAGCAAGCACCCCAGTGTCCCCAGGGTCGCTGCCAACACAGGTTCTTGGATCTGCTTTGATAAAGGAAAGCAACTCAAAATGGGTTAACAAGCTTACTTTAATCAGTCAAACATATATCGTTTACCTCGTTCAGGGGAAAAAGGTCAGCACCTTGAACTTCAAAGTATACAGGCAGAATTATCAAGACAGAAACAGATCAAGAAGACAGCTTTCCAAACTGTCCAACCATTACATCCACACCAAATCAACATCTGGGTTTTTCAAAGCTGGGGTGCTCTGGCAACAGCTTACCAGAATCCAGATCAAATCACAGAACACTTCTCAAAGTGAGCCCCAAAACAAAGCTACAGATCAGGGCTTATATAGCCTTCTCCTGGCTCAGAGAATGTAACAACCTTTTTGACTCACTGGCCAATCAAGAAGTATCTACTGAAAAACAAGCCTCCCACCCCAGGCTCCAGGTGCACTTTAGCCTAGGGGCAGGGAAGATCTTTAAAATTTACATTCCCATTACAGCCCCCCAAAACATTTTAAAATTACTCCTGGTATAAAATTCTGCAATGATGGAACCAACAAAAGTCAGAGTGAGATATTCTTTCAGTCCAAGAAAACCAAGGTGGTAAGAAAAAGGAAAGAAGTTTATAACATGGAGGAAGATGTTAGTTTTGAGCCCATGTGGATGAAACAACAGTGATAGAGCTAGGAGGAACTAGGACAAAAGGAGTATAGTTTTGAAACTCGCAAGCCACATATGGTAAGGCAATCTGGCAACTGCTCAAAAAGAAACAAGGCACTCTTCTGCATTTGATTTAGGACCAGATGCTGTTTTGTAATTTCTTTGTATATACCTACTTCTAGATTCAATGGTAGAAAGGAGCATTTTCAAACAATAGGGAGTAGAAACCTTGAGAGACAAATGTTTGGCAACTCCAAAGAGTTTATCCATTTCTGGATCACATTTCAGGGACAGAGAACAAAAGAAAAAATTGTTTGCTTTTTGGAGGGCAATTGGGGTTAAGTGACTTTCCCAAAGTCACACAGCTAGCAAGTGTTTCAAGTGTCTGAGTCTGGATTTGAACTCAGGTCCTCCTGACTCCCGGACCAGTACTCTATTTACTGTGCCACCTAGCCACCCCATAGAGAAGAGATTTTTTTCAAGAGGAAGTGGAAATCCTGAGGGGAAGCATCACCTCCAATGCAGAGATAAGGAGCCCTGAGAACCAGTAACATTTCTAGCCCCAAGGGAGGACGAACCCTGTGGAGTAGTATCAAATTCAATCCCAAGGAATAATAGGCCCTTTGTGGGTAAAGACCAGAGTATAGACCAAGAGAACAGTGAACACATCTCTCCCCAGGTCACAACAACTTGGAAACACTGAAGACTCCAACACAACCAGAACTAATCTGAAAATAGTAGGGCAAAAAAGCCTGAACCTTATGACAGAACATGCCTCCACTTCTTCCACAGACAGAGTGAGAACTGAGCCCAACAATAAGATAAAATGTGTAATCAAGAAATAGGGTGGAAAAAAGAGCAAATAACAATAAAGAACATGCCATAAAAATCTTCTATGATGACAGGGTATATAAAAATACAAAATGAAAAAAAAAAGAAAGTCAAAATAGCTAAAATCAAAACCTCAAAGAAAAACGTTAACTCTACACAAGCCCAACAAAACTTCCAGGAAGCCTTAAAAAGTCTTTTTCAAATAAACTAAGCAAGATGATTTTGTGATAATGGCAGAGTAGGACAGAAAATTCCAAGCTCTCTATATTTTCCCCACAAACAAGACAAAAATGCACCTCAAGGAGAACAGAAAGCAGTTGTATTGTAAAAGGTGATTGTCCAGAATTTTAATAAAATTTTAAGTCATTTGCATATTTCTGTCATATCTGCAACATGATATTTAACTTTAAAAGTTATGAGGGCTTTAAGAATATTCTATGATGAAGAGCAGGGGTGTCAAACTTGAAACCCTCCTGAACCAGATTAAATATAATTGGGAAACGTTTAACAAAATAAATAAAGATGCAATATTAAAAAAAAAAAACAAAGAAGAATTGAGGCAAAACAGTCATCCTCCTGGGAAGCCAGGAGATATGAAGAATCCCAACACCAAGCTTTGTTCCCTGTGAGGAATAATCTCCTCATGCAAGTTCCACTGAAACAGCAAAGTAAGCCCTGGGGTTAGTTGAGTTGGGAGGTAGCCTGGGCCCCAGAAACAGGAATTTTCACCTCCTAGAGAGTGTGGGGAATTGACCATCTGAGCAGGGAAATATTGAGGGAACTGCTGCTGATAAGGGACACTAGACCCATATATTCTGCCCAGATGCAGCCTTAGGTGAGAGGGAAGCACACACCCAGTGAGTACAGAAGCAGTGGGGCACAGACACCAGTGGCTGTGGCACATATGAGAGAGTAGTGTTCCAGAACAGAGGGGAGAAGTGAAGGAGGATCTGAGACCAAAGGCATCATCCTCCATACCCGAGCAGTAGAGTTGACTAGAAATAAAAATAAGCTGCTACAAATTAAAGGGGAAAAAAGAGTGAATAGGCATAGGAGAAAGTATCCAATGACAGAAAGTTTCTATGGGAATGGAGAAGACCAGGTACATCTTCAGAGAAGGATATTGAAAAAATAAAAACCTCTCCTACTCTAAAGAATTATCATCAAATGATCACCTGCTCAAAAAAGAAATCATAGAAAAACTTAAAAAATACTTTAAAAAGTAAATGAGAAATTGAGGACAAAATAAAAAATAAACCAAGAAGTCAAGAAAAAAAGATTATGAAAAGAAATTCAACCAACTGGAAAAGAAGATCCAGAATCTTAAGGAAGGAAATAATACTTTGAAAATTAGAATTGGGCAAAGGGAAGACAGCAAAGTTATAAGAGACCAAGAAATAATAAAACAAAATATAAAGAGTGACAAAAATAGAAAAGAATTGGAAACATCTTAAAAGAAAAACAGGGACTTACAGGAGCCAAGATGGAAGAATAAAAAGCAATTCTTACTCTCCCTTATTGACCTCTAAAAACCTAGAAAATATAACTCCAGGAAAAAATGTGGAACAGCTGAAAAAGCAGACCGATGAGGTGCAGCCCTCTTTTAATCCAGGAAGTTTGAGGGCTTAATGTGAAAGGTCCCTCTTACTCAGGTGGAAGGGGAGCAGGACTAGAGTTATCCCAGTAGGCCAGTGCTCATTCCCACCTCAGCAAACCAACAAGAGATTCTGAGACTCAGGTGGTAGAACAGGCAAGTGCCAACACCAGGTTCCCCAATGCACCTTGACACACACAAGGGAACCAATAGGCTCCAGGAACCAATCCTCCTGTTGACTCAGTACAACTCCACAAAGCACAACTCCAGGCAGGCAGCCCTCCTCTATCAACCAATATTTTTGGAGCTTCAGAGCAGCCATCCTCCAGGGGCCAGACCCACTACTCCCTGAATGATTCAATGTTGCCCCCATCTCATTATCAGATAAGCTGCCAAACCCCTACAGCCTCCAGCTGGCAGAACCTGAGCCTCCAGAACACAAAACCAGTGACCAGTTGCTGACCCCTAGCACAAGAAGATTGGGTCAGTGCTCCCCATACTCTAGCAGGAGAGCTCATTATAAGCCAAGTAATAGGATTTTGTCTACTACCTTCCCTTGCCTGACCTCTCTTCTGACAGTCCCCACCCCACTCCTTTACTCAACCTCCTCCCCTCTAGTTTTCCTGCCAGGTAAGAAAAATTTCTATGTCCTATTGACTGCATATGTTATTCCCTCTTTAAGCCAATATTGATGTGTGTAAGGTTCAAGTGATGCCCATCACCTGCTCTTCAATCTTTCCCCCTACTATATAGGTATTTTGGGCTTCTTCATGTGAAACAATTTACCCCCATTCTACTTCTCCCTTTCCATCAGCACCTTATTTCTCATCTCTTAATTATTTTGAGTAATTCCCTGAAATTCACCTTATACCCATATCCTCTATCTATGGATACTCCTTCTAGATGCACTGTTGTTATAATTTTTAAGAACTACAAGCATTATCTTCCCATGTAGGCATTTAAATAGTTTAGTTCCACTGAATCCCTTTTTTTCCCCTTTTTTCCCTTTTTAGGCTTCTCTTGGGTCTTGATATTAGAGATAAAAATTATATTCAATTCTGGTCTCCTTATGAAAGCTTGAAATGCTTCTACTTCACTGAATGAACTTTATTTTCTATAGAAATATTATGCTTAATTTCACTGAGTAGGTGATTTTTGGTTGTAGTCCTAACTCCTTTACCTTCTGGAATATCCTGTTCCATGACCAGTGATTCTTTATTGTTACAGGTACTAAGTTCAGTGTAATTCTGATTTTGGCTTCCCAATATTTGAAATGTTTTTTTTTCTGGTCACTTACAGTACTTTTTTCTTGATCTGATAGTTTGGTAATTTGCTTATATTGCTACTTGGAGGGTTTTTTTTTTGGGGGGGGGATCTCTTTCCTGAGATAATTAGTAGTTTCTTTCAATGATTATTTTGCCCTCTGGTTCCAGATCATTAGTGCACTTTTCTTTGATTACTTCTTGAAAAATGCTGTCCAGGTTCTCCTTTTGATTATGACTCTCAGGTAGTCTAATGATTAGGATATTGTCTCTCCTGTATCTATTTTCCAGATCAGTTTATTTTTCCAATACAGTATACATTTTCTCCTATTTTTTATTTTTTAAAATTTATTTGATGGATTCTTGATGTCTCATAGAATCACTAGCTTCCACTTGACAAATTCTAACTTATAAGGAGTTGTGTTCCTCATTTTTTGCACTCCCTTTTCCATTTAGTTAATTGAACTTTTTAAGCATTTTTCTTCAGTGGATTTTTGCACTTCCTTTTCTATCTAATCAATTTTGCTTTTTAAGTGGTTATTTTCTTTTTCCAAAGTGTTGACTCTTTTTCATAATTCTCTTGCATCACTTTCTTTTCCTAATTTTTCTTCTATCTCTCTTATATGATTTATGCTCCTTATTGAACTCTTTCATGCCTTCTTTCTGGGTTTGAGACTACTTCCTATTTTTCTTTGGCATTTTGTCCACAGGCATTTTTGACACTGCTGTCCTCTTCTGAGTTTGTGTCTTGATCTCCCCAGTCAACTTAGTAACTTTTTTAAGATTAAATTATTTTGTTTTGTGTTGTTTGCTCATCTTTTTTTCTACATTTTTCTTTTCTTTTCATTTTTGATCTTTGTTCCCAGGATGGAAGGATACTCTTTCAGACTTCTCATGCTAGGAATGTGAGCCCTGGAAGTTTACCTGGTGCTGAATTTATGTTACCCTGAGGCCCATATCAGACCCTTGTATTTAGTACTTTGCTTCTGAGGGGGATATTTTGAAGGATGGCTGGTGCTGACAGAGCCTATAGGGTTCTGACAGAGTACCTGGTTTGGAATTGATGTCCTAGTGCTGGTATCTGGCAGGTGCTGAGTCCAGTGTTGTGTTTCTATATTTGCCTGGGGCTACATTGAAACACATGGCAGTCTAGCTGCTGGCAGCTGTTTACCCAGGGATATGCTGAAGTACCTGGCAGGTCTCAGAGTTGGAGTCTGCCCATTTCACTTGGTATACTGAGGTACATAGAGATTCTGGTGTTGATGTTTGCCTGCTTCAGTGCACTGGGACTCAGTATCCCCCACTGGTTTGCTGAACTGTGGCTTGCTCCTGGATTGCTAGGATACTTCTTGTCCTGGCCTCTGCTACACTTTTCCATGACTGAGACAGACCTTTCTTCCAAGTTTCTTGGCCTAAGAGATTGTTCCATCCCCTCTTTTTGCTAGTTCTGCTTTTCCAGAATTTGTTTTGGGGTATTATTTTATGGTTGTTTGGAGGTGAATGTGGAAGAGTCAGGGTGATTCACTGCTTATTCCACCATATTAACTCCCTAAAATCCAAATCATTAAAGGAACAGTTAGATAAATTATAGAAGGAAATAGTGAAACTATAGTAGTAGGGACCATCAAATTTCAGTTCTAAGATTTAGATAAATCTAAACATAAATGAGAAATGATTAAAGGAGATAAATAGATAATAAACATTAGGTAAGATAGACCTCTAGAGAAAATTGAATGGGAAAAGAATTGAGCATATCTTTTTTTCTCAGCTATACCTAGCACTTTCACAATAATTGACCATGTGTTCAAGCATAAAAGTCACACAAAGAGATGTAGAAAAGCAGAAATATTAAATGGACTATTTTTAGACCATAATGAAATAAAAATGACATTCAATAAAGGACCATGGAAATTTAAATTAAAAGCTGATTAAAAACAATAATCTAAGCTGAAAGAATGAGTGTATTAAAGAACAAATCACAGAAACAATCAATAATTTCATAGAAGAAAATGACAATAAGACAAGATTCCAAAATTTGGGGGATGCAGATAAACTATTACTTAGGGGAAATTTTATTTCTTTAAATGTATGCATCAATAAAGGGCCTATCAATGAAGTGGTAATGCAACTAAAATAAACTAGAAAAAGTGAAAAATAATAATAAAATCCCTAAACACCAAAATAGAAATACTGAATACCAAAGGAGAGAGTAATAAAATTGAAAAAAAAATCATTGAACTAAAAAAAATTAGGAGTTAGTTTTAGTTAAAAATTATAAAAACCTAATAGATAAAACATTAATCAACTTGCTTTCATAAAGAAAGAAGAAAATCAAATGACTGGTATCAAAAATAGAAAGGGTAAATGCACCATCAATGAATTGGAAATTAGCACAATTATTAGGAGCCATTTTGCCCAATGATATATCAGTAAAACTGACAATCTAAGTGAAATGGATGAAGATTTACAAAAATATAAACTGCCTAGAATAAAATAAGAGAAAACAGAACTCTTAAATAACCCTATTTTAATTTCTTTAGGTTTTATACATGTATAAATACATTAAATATATTTCCTCATTAGACTCATTGTGAAAATAAAAGAATCAGAACAAAAGAGAAATACCATGAGAAAGAAAAACAACAAAGCTAAAGTAATATTCTTTGATATACAGTCAGACTCCACATTTCTTTCTCTGGATATGGTTAGCATTTTTGATCATGAGTATTGGAATTTCTTTAAATAATTGTATTAATGAGAAGAACTAAGTCTATTACATTTAATTATGACAAAAAATGTTGCTTTTCCTGCATATAATGTTCTCCTGGTTATGCTCCCTTCACTCAGTATCAGTTCATGTAAGTTTTTACAGGTTTGTTTGTTTTTTTTCCCTAAAATGTGCCTGCTCCTCATTTCTTATATCACATTCATATATCACAACTTGTTCAGCTATTCCCTAACTGATGGATATCTCCTCCTTTTCAAATTATTTGCAACCACAAAAAGAACTGTTATAAATATTTTGTGCATGTGGATCCTTTTCCCCCTTTTTATGATCTGTTTGTGATACAGACCTAGTAGTGTTATCACTGGATCAAATAGCATGCCTAGTTTGATTGCCCTTTGGGCATAGTCTCAAATTACTCTCCTGAATGGAAGTATCAGTTCATGACTCCACTAACAATACATTAGTGTGAACAACCCTAATTTAGAAAAGTAAATTGGACAAACCATAAATGAATTCCCTAAAAAAAAAAATCACAACACTAGATGATTGACAAGTAAAAAAACAAAACAAAACAATCCTAATTCTATATAAACTATTTCAAAAAATGTATGCAGGAGTCAATCCAAATTATTTTTATGAGAAAAATATGATTTTGATACTTAAACCATGGAGAGTGAAAACAGGAAGTAAATAAAGATCAATTTCTTCAATCAATATTGATACAAAAAATTAAATTAAATACTAGAAGGAGATTATAGTAATATATCACAAAGATCATACACTGTGATCATGTGGGATCTATACCAGGATTCCAGGGCTGGTTCAATATTAGGAAATCTATCAGCATAATTGGCCATGTCAGTAATAAAAACAAGAGAATTACATGATTCTACCAATAGATGCAGAAAAAGTCTTTCATAAAATATAACACTTATTTCTATTATAAACAGTAGAAAACAGGAATCAAGCGAGCCTTTCTTAAAATAAGTAGAATCTATTTAAAAGCAAGAACCAACATTATCTATGACAATGAAAAATATGAAGCCTCCCCAATAAGAGCAAAAAATAAAGTAAGGATATCTATTACCACCACTATTATCCAATATTTTACTAGAATTGCTAGCAATATAGCAATAAGAACAGGAAAAGAAACTAAAGGAATGGAAGTAGGCAAAGATGAAACAAAACTCTCACTCTGCCAGTGATATAATTTTATACTTAGAGATCCATAAAAACTGCCTATTAAATGAGTTGAAACAATTAATAACTTCAGCAATGTTTCAGTATATAAAATGAACCCACATTTTATCAACATTTCTATGTACAACAAAACCCAATAGCAAGTTAGAAACAGAAATTCCACCTAAAATAACTTCAGCCAACATACAATGGTTGTGTACTATTTTATATTATTATAAATACTCTATATTTATGATATAAACCCAGGGTTTATATTAACACAATTATGAAATATTTTTCATACAAATAAAGACAAATGGCAATGATTGGAGAAATAAGTTGATTTACATATTCATTACCATAATAATCAAACTACCAAAGAATTATTTTACAGATTTAAAAGAAAAAAAACTAACAAAATTCACCTGGAAAAACAAATGGTAAGGATATCAAGTAAATAAATGGAAAAAAATGGTTAAGGTAGGTGGTCTAGCAGTTTCATATTTCAAACCATTTTAGAAAAAGTAATCAATCTGAAGCTAGCTAAGAAACAGAGTAATGATTCTCTGGAATAGATTAGGTTAATAAGCCATACTAAATTGCTATAGGAATGTATATTCCAACCCAACTAATGCTGAATAAACCCAAATATCCAAGTTTTTAGAGTAAGAACTTAACATTTGAATAAATTTACTTGGAAAACTGGAAAGCATTTTGGCAGAAAGTAGACATAGAATAATCTCTCACACCAAATGTGAAGACAAGGTCAAAATGGATAAATGTTTTCAACATAAAGGGGGACATCACAAGTAAATTAGGAAATCAAAAGCATTTAAAAATGCACCTGTCGAATCTATGGATTTGGGAAGAGTTTATGACCAAATAAGAGATACAGAGAATTATGAGAAGTAAAATAGATAATTTTGATCTCATGCAATTAAAAGGCTTTTGCACAAACAAAACAAATACAGTCAAAATTAGTGGGAAAATAGGAAACTGTGAGTGGGGGAGGAGGAATTTACAACAAGTTTCTCTGATAAAAGTCTTATTTATTAAATATATAGGGGACTGCGCCTAATATATAAAAATAAGAACCATTCCCCAGTAGATAAATGGTGAAAGGATGTGAACAACCAGTTTTCAGAAGAAGAATTCAGAAGTTCTCAATAGTCACAAAAAAAGTCTAAATCACTACTCATTAGAGAATTATAAATTTAAACAACTCTGACATAACACCTGACATTATCAGATTGGCTAACAGATTGTTGATCATCCTTCCTTTCCAAAGAAGATGAATGACATCAGGATGGTGATCCCTTGACTTGCAAATGAACTGGATTTAAGTGAGGTGGAACTGTGTAGAGTCATGTGCCTCACCCTCCTCTCCAGAATCATTGCAGTCCAGTGGCAATATATAGGTCAAGGCAAACTGAAAACAGCCCTGGATTGAATTGGAGAACTTGACCTTTTTAATCAAAGGTCTTCCCTGGGTCTCAGTTTATCTGAAGCAATTCCCATTCAGTAATTAAAGGTTAAATAAGAATTAAGGCAAAAGATGGCCTAGTTTGCCTACATAAAAGAGTCAATCTGGTTAGAACCTCAGCTTCTGACTAAAATAGAAACAATTTATTTTTAAACTCACTCTGAGCCTTCAGAACCCAAACAATAAGCAAGTGATTCTTGGGCTGAGACCCATTATTGGTCATTCATTGAAAGCCAGAGTGATTGACAGAAAAAAAAGGATAAATGCTAGACAGGATATAGAAAAATTGGGACACTAACACAATGTTGTTGGAGTTGTGAAAACCAGACCAACCATTCTTGTGAGAAAGTTATAAATTCATCTAAAAGGATATAAATCTATGTATATCCTTTGACCCAGCAATACCATCACTGGGTCTGTATCCCAAAGAAATCAAAGAAAATAGAAAAGGACCTATTTATACAAAAAATGTTAACAGCATTTCTTTTTTTGTATTTGTTGGCAAAGAATTGCAATTGAGAGAATGCTATTTAACAAGGGAATGGCTCAATGAGTTGTAGCATATGTTTGTGTTGAGATAGTATTGTGTTATATAAAATGGCAAGCAATATAGTTTCAGAACAAAACTTGTGAAAAAGTAAATGAATTGATTCAAAGTAAAATGAGCAGAACCAGGAGAATATTGTACACAGTAAGAAAATTATTGAAAGGATGATCAACTGTGAAAGACTTAGTTACTCTGATCAAGAGAATGATTAAAGACAATTCCAAAGGACCCATGATCCAAAATGCTATCCAATTCCAGACAAAGAGAACAGAAGAATTGTGAATGCAAATTTATGCATACTTTTTTTTACTTTTTTTATTGTTTTATTTTGTTTGTGTTTTCTTTTACAGTACAGTTAATATGGAAATGTTTTGCATGACTTCCCATGTGTGATCAATGTCAGATTGTTTATCTTGTTGAAGGTCTGGGGCTGAGGAGCATCTTGAACTCAAAATTTAAATATATATATATATATATATATATATATGTAGTTAATTTTTTAACAGGTAATTGGGAAATATGTAATGAAATAAGTAAAAATATTTTAAAAGACGTATATGCTGACCAATGGCAACATTCAATGCTCTATGCAAAATTATTGATAAATTTAAAATCTTTATCTATAATTTTTTTAATTAACAAAAGTATAAATTAAGAAGGGTATAGCATTTTTTAAAAGCTGTAATACCAACATCTTTGGAGTTTAACTTTGTACAATGAAAGCAGATTAAAACAAATCACTTAGGTCGAAATAGTCATATGACTCAATGAATGAATTATATTGGGGAAAGTACTTGAAAGTAAACACCAAAGAACACAAGACAGCTTGCTTATGAAATAAATTAGGTCTCCAGTATAAAGTAACAAATATTTTCATAGCTTCTACAAAATTATAAAACCAATATTTTGTTATTTTCAATGACAATGCTTCTTATTTCTGCACATTTAAACAAAGGGAGTCAAGAAAGAACAATTTACATTTGCTAGTTCTTTTTCCAACTAGACCATATCTGAAAAAGAAATGTAGTTCTGGAAATCTGAGGGCTTCTTAATTATGAAATTCAGAAAAAGTAGCATTTTACTCTACTAAAAGTCAGGATTTTTTGAGCTTTCAATAGGTTAACAATATCATTAATTTGAATATAGTACATTAGAGCATATAGTATATTATAGGTGTTCTTTAGGAGCAATGAAGTATGTGTAAGTATGGTATCTTTATTATATATTTAAACTTTAAAGTTTAAAATAATATTTCTAAAGGAACAATTACATGATAAGATAAAATGTTTGGTCAAATATTCACCAAGGCTATATAATGTGGCAACCAATTTGGAACTACTTTAAAAAGTCACCAAATTTGGCCCAGTGATCAAACTTTGGAGCATATAGCCTGAGGTCAATGACAGATGGGCAAGTCTTCCTACTCCAAAATATGTACATAAAAACTTTTCAGAATACGTGTAATATAAGAAAAAGAATAGATTACCAACTGCTGAATGAAATACCTCAAAGAACAGCAATATGTTAATGTAGTAGAATATTAAAACACCATAAAAATTACAGTTAAGAAATCCAAATAAACTTAAGATTTGTATACATATAACCTGTTCCAAAGTGATGTGTGTATGTTTGCACATGTATATGTATATCTGTATTTATATATGTATATTGAATAAGTGTATATCTGTATTTACATATATGAATATACACAACACAAAAATTTTCAGTAAATTAAATCAAGAGTAAATGATAAAAAAATTGGAGAGGAATGAAATTAATAACCTGGAATATAGACAAATAAAAATGAATTTTGCACTGCTCCTTTAGAAACAGATGTGGGCTACCATTAGTGTGAAGTAAGGCATGCAGTGTCAGGGATGCAAATATTTTTTCATTAAAGCACAACTCTGTCACAAGAGAGGGTTCTCTTGTGGTGGGGATCAAGAAATGTCAGTTTATGAAAGAAAAAAGGCAAGAACACTTTTAAGAAGAATATAAAAGAGGTAGCTTATATGATATAAATACTGTTGTAGTGCTTCTGACCTAAGGAGGACAAAAAATAGAGAAAGCAGTTAAAAATGAACTTAATTTATGGTTTGTTGTCCTAGAAAAATAAACTTTCAAAGCATTTGTTTTTGAAATTAAGGATATGAAATATAAAACTTTATGTAATAAGATAAATAATAAGCAGATTTATTTAATTGACCTTATGATCATTTGGTTGGGTAAGAAGAAGGAATAAGATGAAAAGAAAGAGATAGGGAAACTAACTACATGACTTTGTCAAGTTACTTAATCTCTCTGGGACACAGTTTTTTTTTTTTTTTTGGTTGCTTGTTTTTTCAATAGTAAATGAAGGATTTTGAATAAAACCCAAACTAACTGTAAAATTTTTTTGTATGTGAGAAATATGGAGAGAGGTGGGATAGAATGTGAACAGAGATTATATCCATGGAGGAGTTACAAATTAAAATAGGAAGAAAAAAATAGGATGAGATTTTTTTTTATACGAATGATGTCACATAGGTAAGGAGATATACCAAAGAGAGAATGAGATCAAGAGGGATAGAGAGATCAAGAGAATTGTAGAGAAATATTTAACAGGTTTTCAGGAGAGTGCTAGTTGAGGAAAATTATAGATAACACATTGTTAACTTTTTTCTATTGGCCTTAAAATAAATCTTCATAACCCAGTGAAATTATAATCAATTAATAATAACTCTCTCACAGAGGAAGCTCTCTAAGTGGTGAAAACACAGTAGCTCACATGGGAAAATAAAATTAATTTATGAGACATATTTATGGTAAATAAAAGGATATTCCCATGTGGTCCAAATGTTTGGTTCAGTCCACAAATCCGTTTCCCCACCCTCATTCTATAGGATGAAAATTAAGAACTGGTAATCTAAGGGGACATTGGTGAATAGATTTCAAGGCTCTTATGAGCCTCTTCTAACAGAAGGGTAACTAATTTTGATTCTTAAAATTTCAACAGAAAAAAAAAACAAATACCACAGGCATTAAGCAGAGGGATGTAATTTGTTTCAATGATTAGTATGATATACAGGCATGACTGTTTATTAATTTCCATTAAAGTTACTTACAGACATTCATAAAAGCAAAAGCCTAAAAGGGCTTGCAAGGATTCAACTAATTTATAATAAAATTGTGTTAAATGAAATTAACCTGTAGTATATGTCCAGTCAATTGATTTCTTACTTACAGAGTCTCTAAATATGAATAATGTAACTTATTTAGTCAAGCAAAATAGTAATTTTTGTATCTAAATCTGTCTTTATCCATTTCTGTCCTCCACTATAGCCACTTAGTTATAATTTGGTAATAATCATGGGATAAATGAAACATAATGGATCAAATAAATATTTAAATATTGATTTTAAATATTATTCTATTATTAGCATTTTCTCTTTCATAAAGAAGCAACATTTTCTTTGTTCTTGTGCTATAGCACAAGCTGTAAATTTTCTAGGTCTGGGATCAGAGAAGCAGTAATGGAAAGTTTTGAATTCTCTTTAAGAAAAGTAAAGGGGAAATGAAATCCTGTAGGAAAAAGTATGTCAAGAGTAGAAAAGGGACTCTCCAAATAGGACTTTCATTCATGTCAATGATATTCTCCTTTCTCTTGGGAATCCAATCAATACCATGGATCAAGGTGGAGTTGGAGGTAAGGTATGGTGGTAACAACTGTTAGAAAATGACCCCAAAAAGTAAATAAATAAAAATTGTTTAAAAGCAAAATGACCGGGTATGAAATGAAATTGACTGATATATTGGTTGTCTATCAATTTACCAGAGATTTTGGTATTTATAGAGTGTATGGGGAAAAAGTTAAGGAGAGTAGGTGTGAAGGTGGATGTAGGTGTGTGTATGTGTGTGTGTGTGTGTGTGTGTGTGTGTAAGCATATATACAAGCACTTGAACATGTATATGTATCTATGCAAATAAATACTGGGGCAGATAAGTGGTGGATAGCTTTCCAGTCCTAAAGTCACAAATATTCTTCTTTTTTAGTTCAAATCTGGCCTCAGGCAATTACTAGCTATGTGATCTTAGGCAAGTCATTTAACCCCATTCACCTCATTTCCTTATCTGTAAAATGAGCTGGAGAAATGACATGGCAGGGTACTCCACTATCTTTGTCAAGAAAAATCCAAGGGGCGGTCAGGTGGCATAGTACATAAGAGAGTCGGCCCTGCCATCAGGAGACCTGGGATCAGTTCCAGCCTCAGATACCAGGCACCCACACAAAAATAAAATAACTGGCCATGTAACCTTGAGCAAGTTACTTAACCCCAATTTCTTTAGAAAAAAAAATGAAAAATCCAAATTAGGTCACAGAGTCTGACAGGATTAACAACAACAAAAACCACATATATTGAGGGTTGTTTTCCCTCTTCAGTTGTACTTTCATTTTTAATGTCTTGTCTGTATTGTCTTCAGGATTTTAAACTTCCTGATAATTAATTTTAGACCTATAGGGTGACCTCTAACATGTTGAATGGATTTCATATTTAAGAGCTATAGAAAAAAATATATAAGCTAAAATTCCATAGGATAAAAAAAAAATCTCACTGTCTATTACTGGAAGGAATGACCAAATGGGTTTGCTTATGGAGTCAAATAACAACTGATGATGTATAATATTTCTTTAATGGAAGTTCAGAGAGACCTTGGAGGCAAAAAGTCAAGAAGGGAAGAAGGACAGGGCAAAACAATGCATTATGACTTCCTAGAAAGCAATATAGCTGAGAGGCAGGCCTGGAAGGTGTGGCTGGCAGAGGTAGGCCTGGGAGGGGCCTGATCAACTCAGAGGGCAAGTCTTCCCACCAACCACAAGGTCCACTACCAGGCCTATCACCAAAGGGCTGGGACTGGAAAGAGCAAGGTAAGAAGCAAATACAGGGGCACCTGTCCTCAACAGCAATCACTCCTGGGGCTACCACTTCATAGCCCAGAAATTTTTTTAAAAGCCCCTTTCAGGACCTCCAAAGACTAGGATGACAGAGTGAACCTCACTTGCTCCAAACCCCCCCTCTGACCCTAAAAACATAGCAACTCTTGCCCCAAGGCAAAACCCTCTACAGTAAAGGCTTGGGATCCTAGAGGAAAGGCGTGGCTAGGACCCTGCCTCAAAATGGGTAGAAAGCAGACTGAAAAGACAAAGACTCTGGAGTCCTACTATCCTCAGAGGGAGGAACCAACCTCAGAGGGAGACAATGTGGACTCCACACCCAAAGCTGAAACTTCAACAGGGAATGGGTCCCTGGAGCACAGAAGCACAGAAGGCTCTACTAGATGAGATCAAAAGGAACTTTGAAAACAAAATTAGAGAGATAGAAGACAAAATGAATAATTCTCTCAAAATGAAAATAGCAGAATTTGAAAACCATTATAATGAGGAAAATATCTCTCTAAAAAGAAAAGTGTATGATATGGAAAAGGAGCTTCAAAAATTAACCAAGGAAAATGATTTGATAAAAACTAGAATTAACCAAATGGAAACAAATAACTATGAGGAACCAAGAATTACTCAAGCAAAACAACAAGAATAAAAAATTAGAAAAAGAAGTAAAATACCTCAAAGAAAAAATAACTGACCTGGAAAACAGATCCAGGAGAAATAATCTGAGAATCATAGGCCTACCAGAAAATTATGATGAAAAAATGAGCCTGGACAACATTCTCCAAGAGCTCGTTAAGGAAAACTGCCCTGAGATACTAGAACCTGAGGGTAAAATAGAAATCGAGAGAATCGACCGGCCACCTGCTGAAAGAGATCCCAAACTGAAAAGTCCTCGAAATGTTGTGGCCAAACTCCAGAACTACCAGATAAAAGAGAAAATACTTCAAGCAGCCAGAAAGAAACAATTCAGATATTGAGGGTCCACAGTGAGGATTGCACAGGATTTGGCAGCCTCTACACTGAAAGATCGGGGGCAGTGGAATACAATTTTCCAGAAGGCAAAAGAGCTCGGGTTACAACCAAGGATCACATACGCAGCGAGACTGAGCATATTCTTCCAGGCAAAGAGATGGTCATTCTATGATATAACAGAGTTCCAGACCTTCTTGATAAAAAAGCCAGAACTCAATGTAAAATTCAACTTCCAATCACTAGATGCAACAGTGACTGAGAAAGGTAAACAAGGAGAACACACACACACCCTGCTATTTGATAAAAGCAAACTGATTATAGACAAGTAGAGGGTATGACTCTCTTAGTAGAGGTAAAATACACAAAATGACGATTAAAAAAAAATCTTATTAAGGGTTACAAAGGGACTGCGATGGAAGAAAGGGAATTGTTGAAGTGGAAAAGGGTAAATTATGCCACACATAGAGGCATAAAAACTGTATAGCAGGGGGAAAAAAGGGAGGGAGTTGGGAAGCATATGAGCTTTTCCCTCATTGGTTCTGGTACAAGGAGGAAATAACAACCAGTTAAGCATAGGACTCTATGGAGAAGAAATGCAAAAAGTATCATTTTAGAGGGAAAGAGGGGAGGGAGAGGAGCTTCGCATGAGATTTGTTCCTGTCACTCTTGATGCGAAGAAGAAATAGCATACTTCATTAAGTATAAAAATATCCTACAGGCAGTAGGAGGGGGAAAGGGTTAAGAAAGGGGGCGGGAGTGCTTTGTAGGGAGGGAAGTAGTAAGGGGAAAGGGGAGGAAAAGGGAGGGGGGCTGAAAAGGAAACACTGAGGGAGGCGGTGGTCAAAAGGAAAACTGTTAAGGAGGGAAGGGAGAAGGGAGGGAAAATATTAACATTAACAGGGGCAGGAATTGGATGGAGGGAAAGAAACGGATAACAATCATAACTGTAAATGTGAATGGAATGAACTTTCCCATAAAACAGAGATGGCTAACAGAATGGATTAGAAGTTATAATCCCACAATATGCTGTTTACAAGAAACACATCTGAAACAGAGGAATACACACAAGGTAAAGGTAAAAGGTTGGAATAAAATATATCATGCTTCAGCTAAAGTAAAAAAAAGCAGGGGTACCAATCCTTATCTCAGATAAAGCAAAAGCAAAAATTGACCTAATTAAAAGAGATAAGGAAGGAAACTATATCCTGTTAAAAGGCACCATCAAGAATGAAGCAATATCATTACTTAACATATATGCACCAAGTGGTATAGCATCCAAATTCATAGAGGAGAAGGTAAAGAAAGGAATTAGAGGAAAAAATAGATAGCAAAACTATACTAGTGGGAGAACTTAATCTCCCCCTCTCTGAGTTTGATAAATCCAACCTCAAAATAAACAAGAAATAAGTTTAGGATGTGAACAGGATTTTAGAGAGGATAGGTATGATAGATCTCTGGAGAAAACTGAATGGGGATAAAAAGGAATGTACTTACTTCTCAACAGTTCATGGCACATACTCAAAAATTGAACATGTTCTAGGACATAAAAACCTCACAATTCTATGCAGTAAGACAGAAATATTAAATGCCTCCTTCTCAGATCATGATGCAATAAAAATTATATGCAATAAAGGGCCAGGGAAAGACAGACTAAAAACTAATTGGAAATTAAACAATTTGATCCTAAAGAATGAATGGGTCAAACAAGAAATTATAGAAACAATCAGTAATTTCATTCAAAAGAATGATAATAATGAGACAACATACCAAAATCTGTGGGATGCATTAAAGGCAGTTCTTAGGGGAAGTTTTATATCCCTGAGTGCATATGTGATTAAATTAGAGAAAAGGGAGCTCAACGAATTTGGCATGCAACTAAAAAACCTAGAAAAAGAACAAATTCAAAATCCCCAATTAAATACTAAATTAGAAATATTGAAGACAAAAGGAGAGATTAATAAAATTGAAATTAAGAAAACTATAGAATTGATAAATAAAACCAAGAGCTGGTTTTATGAAAAAAACAACAAAATTGATAGACCCTTAGTCAATATGATAAAAAAAAGAAAGAAGAAAACCAAATTATGAGTATCAAAAATGAAAAGGGTGAATCAACCTCCAATGAAGAAGAAATCAAAACAATAATAAGGAACTATTTTTCCCAATTGTATGCACATAAATTTGACAATCTTAGGGAAATGGATGAATATTTACAAACCTACAAAGTTGCCCAGATTAACTGAAGAGGAAGTAAATTACTTAAATAATCCGATCTCAGAAAAAGAAATTGAACAAGCCATCAGTCAGCTCCCTAGGAAAAAATCTCCAGGGCCAAATGGATTCACTAGTGAATTTTATCAAACACTTAAAGAACAATTGATTCCAATACTCTACAAACTATTTGGGAAAATTAGTGAAGAAGGAGTCCGACCAAATTCTTTTTTTGACACAAATATGGTACTGATACCTAAATCAGGAAGAGATAAAACAAAGAAAATTATAGACCAATCTCCCTCATGAATATAGAGGCAAAAATTCTAAATAAAATACTAGCAAAAAGATTACAGCAACTTATCTCAAGAATAATACACTTCGATCAGGTAGGATTTATTCCAGATATGCAAGGATGGTTTCATATTAGGAAAACCATCAGTATAATGGATCATATCAACAATAAAACTATCAGAAACCACATGATCATCTCAATAGATGCAGAAAAGGCTTTTGACAAAGTACAACATCCATTCCTATCAAAAACACTAGAAAGTATAGGAATAAATAGAGCCTTCCTTAACATAATAGGTAGCATCTATTGAAAGCCATCAGCAACTATTATATGTAATGGGGAGAAGCTAGAAGCATTTCCCATAACACCAGGGTGAAACAAGGGTGTCCACTATCACCCCTCTTATTCAATCTGGTACTAGAAATGTTAGCAGTAGCAATTAGAGGAGGAAAAGAAATCAAAGCAATCAAATCAGGCAAAGAAGAGACCAAGCTATCACTCTTTGCAGATGATATGATGATATACTTAGAGAATCCTAGAGAATCAAGTAAAAAACTACTTGAGACAATAAATAAATTTGGCAAAGTTGCAGGATATAAAATAAACCAACATAAAACCTCAGCATTCCTATATATTTCCAATGAAATTCAACAGCAAGAGATAGAAAGAGAAATCACATTTAAAGTTACTGTAGACATTATAAAATATTTGGGAATCTACCTGCCAAAACAAACCCAGGACCTGTATGATCATATCTACAAAACACTTTTCACTCAAATTAAGTCAGATCTAACTAATTGTAAAAATATCAATTGCTCATGGCTGAGTTGAGATAATATAATAAAAATGACAATTTTACCTAAATTAAATTATATATTTAGTGCCATACCAATTAATTTACCAAAAAACTACTTTATAGAGCTAGAAAAAATAGTAACAAAATTCATTTGGAAGAATAAATGGTCCAGAATATCAAGGGAATTAATAAAAAGAAATGCTAGGGAAGGTGGACTAGCTATACCAGATTTCAATCTGTATTATAAAGCAGCAGTCATCAAAACTACTTGGTACTGGATGAGGAAGAGAGGAGTGGATCAATGGAATAGATTAGGCACATGAAATTCAGAAGTCAATGACTATAGTAATCTATTGTTTGATAAACCTCCAGATCCTGGTTTTTGGGATAAGAACTCACTATCTGACAAAAACTGCAGGAAAACTGGAATATAGTATGGCAGAAACTGGGCATAGACCATTATGTAACACCATATACCAAAATCAAGTCTAAATGGGTCCATGATCTAGGTATAAAGGTTGATACTGTAAGCATTCTCCTAAAACAAGGAATAGTTTACCTATCAGACTTCTGGAGAGGGAAAGACTTTATGACTAAACAAGAATTAGAGAACATTATAAAATGTAAAATGGATACTTTTGACTACATGAAATTGAAAAGTTTCTGTACAAACAAAGCCAATGTAACCAAGATTAAGAGCAGGTGGGAAATTGGGAAAGAATCTTTACAACCTATGTCTCTGACAAAGGACTCATTTCTAAAATATACAGAGAATTGAATCAAAATTATAAGAATACAAGTCATTCCCCAATTGATAAATGGTCAAAGGATATGAACAGGCAGTTTTCAGAGAAAGAAATTAAAGCTATCTATAAGCACATGAAGAAATGCTCTAATTAACTATTGATTAGAGAAATGCAAATCAAAACAACTCCGAGGTACCACATCTCACCAGTCAGATTGGCTAAGATGACAAAACAGGAAAATGACAAATGCTGGAGAGGATGTGGGCAAACTGGAACACTAATGCATTGCAGGTGGAGTTGTGCACTGATCCAGCCTTTCTGGAGAGCAATACAACTCCTTGGGTTATATCCCAAAGAGATCATAAAAATGAGAGAAAGACCCATATGTACAAAAATGTTTATAGCAGCTTTTTGCGGTAGCAAAGAATTGGAAATTAAGGGGGTGCCCATCAAGTGGGGAATGGCTGAACAAGTTGTGGTATATGCATGTTATGGAATATTATTGTGCCATTAGAAATGAGGAGCAGACGGTCTTCATATTTACCTGGAGAGGCTTAAAAGAACTGATGCTCAGTGAGAAGAGTAGAACCAGGAGAAATTTCTACACAATTACAGACACAACGTATGTGTGATGACCAACTTTGATAGACTGAACTCTTCTCAGCAATGAAGTGATATAAGTCAATCCCAAAAGACTCATGATTGAGAGAAATATGTGCATCCAGAGAAAGAACTAGAAAGAACTAAGTTTATATCCAGGTGGAAGTAAAATACCTGATCTTTTTCCTTCTCTTATTTGGTTTTATGTCCTCTTTACCATTTTTCATTCCAGGTGGTACAATCCGTTCTTATAACCTGACTAATGTATAATGTGAAAGTATTTACAGATCCTATACTTGAGTATAAGCCACCATGGAGGGGTGGAGTGTAGGGAGGGGGACAAAATGTGAAACTCAAGGAATTGTGGAATTGAATCCTGTAAACTAAAAGGAAACAAACAAATTAATAAAAAAAAAAGAAAGCAATATAGCTGATAGTGAGACAGTGGATTGATCAGCTGACAGTGATTCTACTGGGGAAGAAAGGAATATCATGGAACTTGGCAGGGTGATGGGTCATCAGTTCATAGTTTGGAGTTGCATATAAAATGGCGAGTAAGGTTGGAGAGACATACCATTTCAACTGAAAGATATCACCACTGCTTAGATATCAGGTAATTTTGAAAATATAGGGAAGTCAATATTCAGTCACTTTGATATTATAAAATTTGGATTTCTGTACAACCATGTGGTGTTAAAAAATTATAGCATAAAGTTATGAAGTAGGATAACCTTGAAGAAAATACAATTTACCTAGGCAGTCACTAAGGATGCCAAGAGTAGGCCTTCTCAGGTTTTATATCCAGTTCCTCCAAACATGTGCAAAAGATCTATCTTTTGTTTACAGATGAGGGAAGTATTTTATCTCCTATACCTTTCTTTACATTCCTTTCCTTTCTTTGCCATTCAATTTTTAAAACTCTGTATAAATATGTACAATCCATAGATGGAGGTAAATACTAATTATAATGGCTTAATCAAAGTAAGATTGAAAAAAAGCCTGGGTCCAAAGGGAGTATTTTTATCTATAAAATGAAAATCCTTACTCTAACCTTAGCCTAAAAGTATTTAATTTTCTCATCTATTTTCCATTCTATGAATGAATCCCCTTTGAAGTGAAAGAGCACACTGCAAAGAGACAGTGAAGCTAGATGAGAGCATTTTCAAATTCTACATTATACCCTAGTATTATTTGAATGCATGTAATTCACAGTAAATTATACTAAGTCTTTCCTTGCAGCATGTATTTTAACATTTTGCTGAATATTGTATCATTCATGGTGGACTACTGTTCTAAATAATCATTCTCCCCTTTTTCCAATTCTTTAAATGTTTCATAATTATAACTTTAAAAATACATACATATATTCTGAGAAAAGATTAATTTTATTTCAAATAAATTTCTCCTATTGTACCCACTACTGCCCAATGAAACAATGTGGTTAAAGAAAGAATACAGGATTTAGAATAATAAAATTAGGGTCCAATATCCAACTCTATCTTTTAAGCCATGTATATCAAAATGCAATATTCATAATGCCTCATGTAAACGTGGGGAAGAAAATGCCTTTATGAGATTCAGTTTCCTCTTCTAAAATTAGGATCAAAATACCTCTCCTACCTATCTCAAAGGATTACTATATGAATAAATAAGGTTTGTGAAAACATTTTTAGTACTATGTATGTAACTTTGAGCTAGTCATTTCACTGCTCTCAGCTGCTGTTCCCTCATCTGTAGAATGATGGGACTGGACTACATAACCTCTGAGGGTCATTTGCAATTATATAGTATGATATTTCCCAGTCCTTTTATTGATTTTTGACTCAATTCAAAAGTCACTTTCTCCAAGTGGTCTTTCTTTTTTGCCCCCCCCCATCTCTCTTGCATTACCTTAGAATTTCTTCCCTCTATCCATAGTTATTATTCATGGTCTGAAGTATATGTCATCTCTTTCAGCAAAATGTAACTTCCTTGAGAACAGAGAGTTACTGTTTTTTGTTCTTTTTTTTCTTTGTGGTTTTTGTTTTTTTTTGTCTTTTCCTTATATCCTCAGCACTTAGCATACCCATGTTTCCCCCGATAATAAGACACTGTCTTATTAATTTTTTGGACAGAAAAACACTAGAGGGCTTATTTTCAGGGGAGGGCTTATTTTAATGAACATTGACAGCAATTTTAATAAACAGATAAATGTGAACAAAAAAATGTACCTTTATTCAATGATGAATTCAATAAAGAACAGGATGACGCGCTCACTGCTGCAGCTCTGATTGGATGCAGCTCGGAGCGCAGCGTGCGTTTCACGGGGCGGGGGGGGGACGGTGCATACAGAGGGTACCATAATGTAGCATGTAGCTCAGGGGATCACCTTCACTACAGTAGCAATCTCAATAGGGCTTATTTTCGGGGGAGGGCTTATTTTAGAGGAATCTTACACAGTGAGGGGAGGGCTTATTTTCGGGATAGGTCTTATTATCGGGAAAACATGGGTAGTACCTGGCAACAATAAACATTTCATAATGTTTGCCAATTCATTGAGCTTTAGTTGACTTCTTATCACATCTTTCAGAGAAGTTGCTTTAAGTATTTTACACTCCTTTCACATCTTTCAACCTCAGCCTCATCACACACACTCTTCTTTCTCTGCCACCCCTCCTTACATTTCCAAGATCATCAAGCCCAACTTACTTCAATATCCCTCTTCTCTGCTGCAAATTAACTGTATTCTTAGTCTTCTCTTAGTGAATAAGTGCCCCCAGCACCTTTCCCATCCTCTTTCCTTTCTCTTAGCTACAAATATTAACCCTACAACTTGTGCCCTTGCTGACCTCTTCTATCTTCACTCTTGTGCACATTAATTATTGATCAAAATATTTGTCTTAAAGATCTTTAGTAGAAATGTGTTGTTAGATTAGTTCTATTTACTGAATATTCATGAAAGTTACAGACATAAAAAGACTTGAAAACCATAATAAAATTGAAAAAATCTGATGATAATTATTTCACTAATTCAGACCTTTTCCTCATTATTCAGAATTATTAAAGCTTTATTATATTTATAATTCCAATAGATTCACCACACAGCCTGAATACATGATCTATCAGTTATCTATGCTCTTACTCAGGATAGCAAAGTACTAATAAATCTGTGCTGTTAGTAATGTTTTTTTTTTTTTTTGTCTCCACTCCCTAGGAAAATGCTGTCAATGAGAAACTTGGTGAATTTCTCCAGGGAGATGTTTGCAGGACCATATGAGAAAGGTACCTCTATAGTCAGTTTTGGGGATCCTGTCTCTCCTGTGAATACATTTCTCTAATTCTAAATCACAATGTCTCTCCACTTCAATTGAACAATTAACATATTTGCTTATTTTAATAGACACACTATAAAAAGCTAAGTATTCTCCATCTGTTTCTCTTCCTGATTATCAATGAATCAAAGCTAAAGATAATGAATTAAAAATTATAACATAAGGAGATGATAAATATGTAATCTTTATTTTATTTACTATCCAATAGCTTTTACATAATCACTTCATATACCTAGAGTATAAATGAGATAATCTAAACTTTTGACAGATATTTCAATTTTTCTCAATGCAAGCTGTGCTACTTAAGTAAAGTAATTAATAATTACTAACTGTAGGGTTCAGTTTAGCTTTATGCAGAGGTAAAGCTAGTAGATATTCTTAAATAACAAACTGTTTTTCTTTATTATTTTAATATCATTTGGTGGGGGCAGGGTGGGATGATGTGTTTTATTTGGGTTAGTAAGTTCCAGTAAGCATCATCATGCTAGTCTTGGTCATAAATGCTGAAAGCTGGCATAGTATATTTTGTTTTAAGCTCTGATATCTGATTACATTAAGACACAGAATTCTGAGCATGGAAGACCTCTTCTCTAATGTACATAGGTGACTCAATAGTCTTAAAGCCTTGCCTGGGGGTGCCCAAAGCTTAAGGGAATTTATGTTCAGTCATTATGTGTCAAAGGCAAAGCTCAAACCCAGGTGTTTCTGGGTCCAAAGATACTCCTGTCTTTACTGTGCCGTACTGAAGCTCAGATTTTGTAAAGTATTATAATGTAATATATTATAACATTTTCAAGGTCATTCAATGCAACACCATTATTTTTCAAATAAGGAAATTAAGGCCCAAAGAATTTAAATGACTTTTACATATTCAGAGTTTCAGTTCAACATTTCTAATTTTTAAGAATATCTTTATTACTGTGTAGGATGAAAAAAAAAACACTAGGCTTGGAGTAAAAGGACCTAAGTTTCCAGGAGCTCATATTCCCACTATTCTCTCTCTTTACATCTAGATTACTCTGTTCACTCTAAGAGCCACATCTTCAGAAAGGCACTGACAAGTTAGAGAGTAACAATCAAAATGGCATTGTCTATGTCAAGAGAGAATCACCTCAATGATCTGGGGATGTTTAGCCTGGGAAAGATAAGACATGATATCTGTTAGGGGAATGTGATAATTCTCTTCAAGTACCTGAATAGGTATGATGTATTAAAAAAGGAATTAGATACATCCTCTTTTGACTGAAAGGGTAGCTAGGTAGCACAGTGGAAAGAGGACAGACCAGGAGTCAGGAAGACTCATCTTCTTAAGATTTCTTCAAATCTGGACTCAGACATTTAATGTGCGAACCTGAGCGAGTAATTTAACCCTGTTTGCCTCAGTTTCTAAATGTGTAAAATGAGCTGAAGAAAGTCTGAAAGTGCAGAACTAGTAGCAATGAATAAATGTGGAAAAGAAAAAAAAATAGGCTTCATACATAGAAGAATTTTCCAATAATTAGAGCTGTCTACCAATAGAAAGAGGTCCCTAGGAAAGTAGTGACCCCTTCATTTGGAAGTATTTTTAAGCAAATTTTGCAACTCCCTTCTGAGATGATTTTTACATATCAGGTCAGATATATTTTAAACTAGGTGATCACTGAGGTTACTTAAATCTCTGAAATTTTATGAAAGAGAAATCAGATCTGACCTCCTCCCAATTCCATAGCTTACTTGCTGAATGGCCCTGGATAATCTTTTTTAATTTTTTAGTCTCTGTTTCATTATCTGAAATAGAGAGTAATAATATTTACATTTTTATTTTAGTGGGATATTGAGAGGAATCATTGTGTGAATGATAAAAAAGATAAAGGATCTATGACTCTATAATATAGAAAATTCCCAGTGCGAGGACTTCCACCAACAAATGATTTCAACCTCTCTAAATATTCTGCAAAGAAGTCCTAAACATTTGCCAAGGACACATAAAGGTTAAATGACTTACTTGTCAAAAGTCACACAGCTATAAATCTCAGTGACAAAATTTAAACCCAGGTCTCTGTGATTCAAAGCCCCAAATTCTACTAATTTTGTCACACTACCTTAATAATGCTTTTGGAATGTGAATTAATAATAGTAATAATAATCAAGATGTTAATAACTGCCCCAGAGTCCAACCTGAGGATTGGATTTCTTGCATTTTTCACTTGTAGCAAAGATATTGTTTTAACTATACTAAGAGATACCATATAACTTGCAAAATAATTTGATTTACCTGAACAGACATGCTTCGGCCATTTTGCATTATAGGATTCCCTTAGAATTCTTTCAAGTATGCAGGCAGGAAGTGCATATGCTGTAACTGAATCACCTTTCCCTTAAGTTCTGAAATGAGGATTCGTTAAAAATCTGAATTTCACATAAGCCTCATTATCATAAGTGCCTGATTAAAAATAATTTTCAATCATTAAATATTCTAATTTTTGACATCCTTTTAGAATGGAACCACTGGCCACAGAAGAGACACTTACTGTATTGTGACACATTTATAAAGATGAATTCCTCTTGATAAGAGAAAAGAGTGAGTGTTGAAAGTAGGGGAAGGAAGATTGAAATGGCTTTGAAGCTAAACAAACAAGAGATGAGGGAAAACACAAATATCACCCACCCTGAACAGATTTGTTTCAGAGGGAGAAAACTTAACTGCCACCTTTTGTAAGTCTGTCCATTATATAATCGAACAAAGCATGCAGGGCACTGCTAAAACTCTCCTTGCCACATTTGTAAACCTAGTTGCAGGCTTCAACTCAGTCAACAGAAACTAGGTCTGGCACTAATATATGGACACATGTCTCCTACTTCCCTCTAAACAACTTCATAAACATGACACCACTAGAATAAAAGGATGAGTTTCTCATTCCCTAGACACTCAAGGCCAGCAGTGCACCCAAAGTTCACTCCTATTTGATGTTTATCTCAATAACAAAATCAAAAGGCTTTATTAATCTAAAACATTTCCATCTTCAATTCTCTATCAATTGAAAAGCACATTGACACATAGTTATGGAATAAAACAAATATGTCCATAACATAGTACAATAAAAAGATGATTGTACATAAAACTACAAATCTGCTATGCACAACTTCCTATTCTTTTCAAATAAACAACAAAATAGTGTAAATTTCTTTTTTCTTCTTTTTCTACATTGTAAACAAGTAGGTGTGTGTGTGTGTGTGTGTGTAAATTATTCTAGGTATTTGGGGTATTTAGAATAATCAAAATAACTTATTTACTCAGTCATTCTTAAAGTAATATTGTTCTTACTGTACTCAGTGTTCTTGAGGTTCTGCTCATATCACTCTTCATTATTTCATGCTTTCTACATTATTTCATGTCTTTCTAAGTTTTTCTAAAATCATTTATCTCATCATTTCTTATGGCACAGTAGTATTCAATAACAATCATATACAACTTGTACAGAAGTTCCCAAATTGATGGGCACCCAGGTATTTTCCAATTCTTTGCCAACACAAATAGAGCTGCTATGAACATTTTAGAACATAGAAGTTCTTTGCCTTTTTCCATGACCATCTTTGGAAACTGATCCAGTAGTGGTATTGCTGGGTCTAAGGGTGTAACTGTTTGGGCATAATTCCAGATTGTTCTCCAAAAATGGTTCGATCAGTATGCATTTTCACCAAAAATGAACGTGTTCCAATTTTTCCACATCCCCTCCAACATTTGTCACTTTTCCCTTCAATTGTTTTAAGCAGCCTGGTAGGAGTAAAATGATATCTCATGCTTTTTTTTCTAATTTGAAATTGGTATTTCTCTAATCAGTAGTGATTTAGAGCATTCTTTAACGTGACAATTAATAATTTTGATTTCTTCATTTGAAAACTGACTGTTCATATTCTTTGATCACTTTTTTCAATTGGGAAATGACTTATATTCTTATAGATTTAACAAAGTTCTTTTTTTCAATAAGACCTTTATCTGATAAACGCTCTAGACATTTCTCCCACCTCTGATTTTCTTCTTTCTTTCTTATCTTGGCTATATTTGTTTTACTTGTATAAAACTTTAATATAATATAATTGAAATTATCCATTTTACACCTAACTTTGCTTTCTATCTTTTTTATTTATCAGTTGTTTTCCTATTCTGTGGTATGTTCTGAAGAGAAGACAAAGGTAAAACATTCACTGTACTCAAGGAAATTATATTTCAACTGGGTAAACAAAAAGGTTAGATAGATAGATGGATAGATAGATACATGTGTTTATATATGTGTGGGTTATGTATATGAATAGTAGACATATATGTATATATGTACATATATGTTTAAATATATTAGTATTTTGGTCATTTTCAGTCACTTCCACCTCTTCATGATCAGTTTTTTGGGATTTTCTTGGCAAAAATAAAGGAACAGGTTGCCATTTACTCCTCCAGCTAATTTTTACAAATGGGTAAACTAAGGAAAATGAAGTCAAGGGTCACACTGGTAGTGTCTGAGGCTAGATTTGAACTCAGGTTTTCCTTATTCCAGGCTGATGCTCCATCCACTGTGCCACCTAGCTGCTATATACATAGAAAGAGAGAAAGATAAGATAGCTGGATATTCAAGATATCCACACATGTAGTTTCTTCTGTTGCATGTATATGTAATATATATATATATATGTGTGTGTATATATATACATGTATTTATATTTATGTTTACATATATCTATATCTATACTCACTCATACATGCTTATATATATGTATATATATATGTGTTTGTGTATATATATATATACATATATATATATATATATAAAATGGAGATTAGAAATGGGGCAAATGGAGTAAGACCAAATACAGAAGGTAATTCTTGAGCTGTGTCTTACAGAAAATGAGGAATTCTAAGAAATATATGTGAGTAGGGTTTGAATTTCAGAAACAAAGGAGAGTCCTTGTCTTGTAAATGCATCCAAGTCTCTAAAGATTCTTGGAGTTGTATCTCTTTCTCCTATAAAAAGAGAAAAAGTTAACATGAGATCAAGCCTACTCCTATGGTGGGAGTTTTGGGAATCTCTTGAAGCAAGAGAAGAATAAACACACAGAGAGACAGAGGATGGCAGGGCTTTCCAGACACATGGAGTAGACCACAGCAGCAGTCCTTGTCACATCACCTACTCCTGTAAGCTGGGAAAAATAGAATTTAAGATGTACGTTTATAAACTTGCTTTTTCCCCTTTTAAATCTCCAGGCATACACTCAGGGGGGCTGACATGCTGAAAAATAACAACATCACAATAATAATATCATGTAGGAACTAGAATTTCTATTACTTTTCCCACTCTCACATTTAAAAAAATATCCACAGAAAAATAAGTGTATGTGTATATTTACACACATACTTACATATACACACCCAATATTTGTATATCTATATACTGTTTTTATATACATATAAGTTTATGCATATATGCAGCATCCCAAAAGTACTAGTACAGTTTAAAGTTTTAATATTATGATTACTGCACATAATATTATTGCCATATATCATACCATTTATGTATTATATATTTTATTCAATAGATAATTATATATTACAAAATAATTACCAAGGGAAGGGCTTTAACTACTGTGGTAGGGATTAATATAGCTACTACTTGAGATGAGTTTTGAAGATTCAGGAAATTCAGTAAGATTAGACATAGGGAAATAGGACATCCCAAGAACAGAGAAATGTATGCAAAGGCACAAAAAAGGAACATAGAATATCAGGTATGAAAAACTAAAAGTAGGTTTGATTGATCAGAACCAGAGTACATGAAGGAAGGTGATGTTCAGTAAGACGGGAAGATCAGGTGGACCCAGAAAGAGACTTTAAATGACACATGCAGAAGTCTTCGTTTAGCAAGAAGGTGCTCCATATCATTTTTCAGCAAAAGAGTGATGTACACAGTCCTGTATTTTGAGAATATTAATTTGGAAGCTATTTAGAGCATGAATTGGAGAGAAGAGAGCCAGGAGTCAAGAAAATCTATTAGGAGGCTGTTGCAAAATAGTGCAAGCAAAAGGTGATGAGGGTCAGAACAGTTATAGTAGACACATGGATAGGGAGAAGGGGACCAAATTAGAGATACAATGAAGAAGTAGACTAGTTTAAGACTATTCTAATGAAGTAATAATCTTTCATTGTTATCACTCCTTATTTTAATTGCTTACATATATCCTTACCATTTGTGTGTGTGTGCCATGGAACACTTTAGCAATGTGGTGAAATCTATTAATCTATTCCCAGGATAATTTTTAAACATGCTATTCAATACAAGTTATTACAAAAGAAACCAGTTTTGCCAAAATAGTAATCACAATTTTTGAAAAATATTCATGACCTCTAGGTTAAGAACTACTTTAAAATGTCCTGGAATTTCTTAAAAATCAAAGTCAGGCTCACTTTTCTGTCACTTTTAAATTCTCTTCTCTTCCTTTATCCTAGAGCAACTCTTCTATTCTCTTGAATCTGCCATAGAGTCACTAATTGTGGCTGAGGAATTATGTCTGCCAGGTCTTTCAGGGCTCTGATATTTAGTATAACCAGACTTGGTTACCTGAACCTAATGAAGGTAATTGATTTTTTTTCTCTCTGATTTTACTTTCAATTTTGCCACGTGTTGACCACATGTGTTTTGTCCTTCCCTTCCTGAAAAAGGGAAGGAAGGAATAGAAGGCACCTGAATTTTAACTAGGGGATCATTAGATCTACAATCAACTGTTCAACCTCTCCTTTAGATACATAATAAATGGATTTTGAATTGAATTGATATAATTTCAATAAAATAACACCTTACAAAATAGACTAACTCAAATGGCAAAAGAGGCTCAAAAAGCCAATGAGGAGAAGAATGCCTTAAAAGGCCAAATTTGCCCGATGGAAAAGGAATTTCAAAAGCTCACTGAAGAGAATCATTCCTTTAGAATTAGATTGGAGCAAATGGAAGCTAGTGACTTTATGAGAAATCAAGACACTATAAAACAGATCCAAATGAATTAAAAAATAGAAGGAAATGTGAATATCTCATTGGAAAAACCACTGACCTGGAAAACAGATCCAGGAGAGATGATTTTAAAATTATTGGACTACCTGAAATCCATGATCCAAAGAACCTAGAAATCATGCTTCAAGAAATTCTCAAGGAAAATTGCCCTATATTTTAAAACCAGAGGGCAAAATAGAAATTGAAAAAATTCGCTGACTACCTATAGAAAAAGATCCCCCCCCAAAAAAAAAACTACTAGGAACATCATAGCTAAATTCCAGAGTTCCCTGGTCAAGAAGAAAATATTACAAGCAGCCAGGAAGGTCCAATTTTACTATTGTGGAAAGACAATCAGGATAACGTAAGATCTAGCAGCTTCTACATTAAGGGATCGAATGACTTGGAATATGATATTCTGGAGGTCAAAGGAGCTAGGATTAAAACTAAGAATCACCTACCCAGCAAAACTGAGTATCATGTTTCAGGGGGAAATATAATAATTCAATGGAATAGAGTACTTTCAAGCATTCTTGATGAAAAAAACAGAGTTGAATAGAAAATTGGACATTCAAATACAAGAAGCAAGAGAAGCATGAGATGGTAAACAGGGAAAAGAAATCATAAGGAAATTACTAAAATTGAACTATTTACATTCCTACATGGAAAAATGATAATTGTAATTTATGAGACTTTCTCAGTATGAGGATAGTTGAAGGGAATATATATGTATATATGTTTATATAGGAGGGTATATTGCATAAAAATACTTATGTGTGTGTATTTATACATGTATACAGAGACAGTGCACAAGATCAGTTGAATAGGAAGGAATGAAATCTAAAAAAGTAAAATTAAGAAGTGAGAGAGGAATATAATGACAATAGATGGGGAGAGAGAGAATAAGGTAAATTATCTCATATAAAAGAGGCAAGAGAAAACTCTTACAATGGAGGGGAAGAATAGGAAGGCAAAAGGGAATGGGTCAACCTTACTCTAATTGAAATTGGCTAAAGGAGGGAATAACATACTTACTAAAATGGACATCTTACCCTACAGGAAAGTCGGGGGGAAAGGAATAAAAGGGGATATGATAGAAGGGAGGGCAGTTTGGTGGAGGGGAGGGTAATTAGAAGCACACACTTTTGAAAAGGGACAGGATCAAACTAGAGAATAGAAGAAGTGGGGGGTGGGATAGGATGTAGGGTAATATAGTCAGTCTTTCACAACATAACTACTATGGAAATGTTTTGCTTAACTACATTTGTACAACCTATATTAAATTGTTTATCTTCCCAGTAGGGTTGGTGACAAGGGAAGGAGGGAAATAATCTGGATATGAAAATTGTAAAATCGAATGTTAAAAAAAATTATTATTGCTATTTTTACATTCCACTGGGAAATAAGATATACAGGCACTGGTGTATAGAAATCCATCTTGTCCTACTAGAAAGTCAGAGAATGGGGGAAGATATAAGGGGGAAGATATAAGAGAGAGCAGATTGGGGGAAGGGGTATTTAGTAGGATCATTATTTTGGAGCGGTGGGTAGGGGAAAGTCGGAGAGAAATTTTGTAACTCAAAACCTTGTGGAAATGAATTTTGTAAACTAAAAATAAATTAAAAAAAGAAAAAAATATGTATTTTTTTAAATTCTCACCTTTAAAAAATCTAATACTTTCCCCCATTATTTATTATGTAATTTTTAACTAATACCAAATAATCAGAATCTCACACCTTAAAACATTAGTGATATAAATTGGAAACCAAAAGGACATTTTAAATCATAACCCATTAATGTAATATGAAATGTGTTTATAACAAAATAATAATTATGTTTATTATTAAAATATTTTTGTTTCAAGTTAATGGAAAATCAATTACAGTACACATAACTTACAATTTTACAGGTGAAATACAATGATTTTTATCATTGTTCCCATGGTGATTCTTTTAAAGTCTAGGTTTAGCGACATCACATTTCCATTTAATGCAATCCAGTAGTTTTCTATTGCTCCTAGGTCCAAATATTACCCCCTTTTTGCTATTTAAAGCCCTTGCCAACTTAGCTTCAATTCACCTTTTCAATATTTTACATACTTTTATCTTCTTCAATCTTTACAACATCCAAAGCAGACTTCTTACTCTTCTTCACATATATTCCACCTCTTAACTCTGTGTCTTTCTACTGACCATCTCATACGATCAGGAAAGGCATTGTAAAGAAGGTGATGTTTGAGCTGTATCTTAAAGAAAGATGGGGATTCAATTAGGCAAAGAGCATGATGTCAATTTGTTGTAGGCATGGAGGACAGCAAAGAAACAAAAATGAGAAATGGACTATCATGTGTGAGCAAGAAAAAGAAAACCTAGTACAGGTATAATTTAAATATAAATTAATATAATTTATAATTATAATAGAATTAAATTATATTAATTATTAATATTATTTAATTAATAATAAAATATTATTAATTAAATATAATTCATTATTATATAATAAAATTATATAATTATAATATAATCTAAATTATAAATATAATTTATAATATGACTGAAAAGATAGTTTTGGAGCAGGCTGTGAAGAAATGTAGAAGTCAAAAATAGGAGTTCAGATTTTATCTTGTAATTAATATGGAGAAACTGAAGTTTATTGAGCAAGGAATTTTACATGGTTAAATCTGTATGCAAGGAAACTCACTTTGGCAGATATGTGGAATATGAGTTGGAGAGAGGAGATACTAGTAAAAAGGAGGACAATGCAGATGAAAGGTGATGAGTACCTAACATAAGATTATGATTATATATATGTTAAGAAGGGGTCAGATATGAAAGATGTTTTAGAGGCAGAAATAGAAGACTTTGGCAATTGATGGAATATGCTGCATGAAAGAGAGTGAGAAGGCAAGGATAACACAACAGTTAAACAGAGAAAATTGGAAAAATGGTGGTGTCTTCAACAGAAGTAAGTGGGATAGTGGGAAAGGTTTGGAGGGAAAGATAATGACTTCTATTTTAGATATGCTTTGTTAAAGATGATGTAGTTTTGGGGGCGGCTAGGTGACACAGTGCACAGTGCACAGAGCACCGGCCCTGGAATCAGGAGGACCTGAGTTCAAATCCGGCCTTAGACACTTAACATTTAACTAGCCATGTGACTTTGGGTAAGTCACTTAACCTCAACTGCCCCTCCAAAAAGCAAAAAAAAAAGATGATTTGGTTTGAAAAGTCCTATAGATTGCCAATGATGTAGAACTGAAATTCAGGAGAGAGACTGGGGCTGGGTACTTCAAAGAATGGGAAGGAAGGAGAGTCAAAATTCTCCATAAATTATATGCACCTATATCAGTATACAAATTCAAATATTTTGGTCAGATATATGCCTCTGGATGCTATCTTCCAAGCATGAGGGGCTTTGTAAATATAGTCTTTGACACCATGGAAATTCTTAATAACATCTTCCTTTATCTGGGATTTTGATGTCCCTGTGGAGCCTAGAGTGTCAGTTCATGTGTGCTGACTCAAAATACCCAGGACAAAGCAATTAGTGAATGGGGCTATTTGTAAGAGAGTACTTATGACTAAAAGACTTTTGTTAATTTAGTTTTACTTTCAGTAACCTTCTCAGCCATACTACTAGCTGACACATCTATTGCTTTACAAACTACTCTCAGAGGTGAATGTTATTGTTGTCATTTTACATGCCCAGAAAGCTGGGACTGAAAGAAACAGTGATTTGACCACAATCACACAGTTAGAGTCTGCTACAGCATTGTAAGTGCACTATCAAAAGTCACAGTCTCTCTAAGATATTGACAGTCTATGTACATGAAAATACTTTCATTAGCACTGTCTAATAATGATAGAAGGGAGTTCATCACATATCCTGCATGATGACCTTAGTCCATTCAACTTAATTTGATTTCTTAAATGACACATCCTCACTAGAACTTTGAGAGTTGATATATTCAAAAAAACTTTTTATTAAATGACAAACAATCTGCTCCTAAGGAAGCTCTCCAAAACTTAACCAGCCTGGTCCTTGGGCAATTTAAAGTTTATTTCCCTGTCTCTACTTAAGACTTTCTACCTGCATGTGATCAGCTTGAAATCTAGAGGCAAAATATCAGAAAAATGGTGTCACTCCCAAGTCACAATGAGGTAATGAAGTAGGATGTTCATAGGAAACTTCGACCACATGAGGAGAAAACATCTGTTGCAACTACTTTGATTAACACAATAATTGTTAATCTGACATTTATATGGAGGAGGGAGTAGAGTATGGAAAAAAGGCACACAATTTTGAAACATGGTTAGTCAACTACAAAATGAAATTTTTAGCCTCTATCTTGCCTTTCAAAATCAATGTGCAACACATATGTGCACACACACACACACAGAGTCTTTACTAGAATCAGTTCTGAAAGCAATCAAGTATTGACATTTAAAATGCAATCTTTGCAAATTAGGGTTTCATAATTATAAAGGTGATGAGTTGTGAGAGAAAGAAAAAAAAGTTGTTATCACACAGAACACTGAAGCTTGGAATACTGAAAAAGGTGAGTCAGAGAAAACCTATCAAAGAAAAGGATATTCACTCAACATAAGAGAATATTCAGTGACCTTGGCAGCTGATAGAAGTATAATTGACCATGCTACTGTTGTCTAATGAGATTAAATGCATTTTACCTGTCTCTGTTCTTATCTCTTATTTACTTAAAAAGCTTCTGATCTTAATTTGTTTTCTCATGTACTTTTCCTACTGGGAAAATTTTAGAATGAGTTTTTCTTCTGAACACTCACAGCATTTTGTCTAAATCGCTCATGCACTTAATTGATTAGCTAGCATAATTACACATGTCTGATAATCCCTATTTGTAAACTTCTTGAAAGCAAGAAAATTGTCTGATTTATGTTATCCCCCACATAATAAACAGCAAGCACTTAATATTTATAGATAAGAATTGGCCATCCAATTCAACAGACATTTGATAAGAGAATGACAATTGCCTCAGATAACCATTTTCTTTTGGTAAGAAAAAAATTATATTCTAGATCAAATTAGAATTACAGAATGATAGAATTCCCAGGTTAAGAAAGGACCTTGAAGGCCATCTACTCCAATTCTTATGCATGAATATATTTTACAATATCTCACAATTAATCATCCAGATACTGAGTTAACATCTTCACTTATGGGGAAGTTATAAGCTCATGAAATGACCCATTCCATTTTCAAACATCTATGAGCCAGCCTCTAAAAACTGTGAAAACAGAGTTTCAGGAGCCATGATGGCAGAGTAAGCAGTAAGTCACTGTCACACTCCATTTTAAACCTTGAAAACACCGGAAAGTACTACCCCACAAAAAATTCTGGAATAGTGGATCCAGCAGAAAGATGGCAAATACCATCCTTTTAGCTTGCGAGGCTAAGGGGATTACTAGGCAAGGTCTCTTTTGCTGTAACTGAAGAGGACCAGTACAGGACTGGAGGTGCCCTAGCAAAGCACTGACAAGACTCACCTCAGCAGACCAATGGGAGATCTTGAACCCCAAGGGGGTACAGTAGCTAACTGCCAAAACTAGGACCTCCCTAGAGCCTTGGCACAGTCAGGGGAAGCCACAGACACCAGCATGGAGAACCACCACTTGCAGTGGTAGGTGGGTGTAAACCAAGAGCTGAGCTTACTTACAGAGTGTAGTCCCAGGTGAGGAGTCAACCTCCAATGACTAGACCACTTCAACCCCAACATCCCACCCCCTGAGCTTCAGTGAAACCCTAGGGAACCCAGGAAAATCCCATCTATTCTTTGCACACACAAGTCACCACCAGCAGCTCCAGCTTTATATCATGTAAAGTATAGCCTCTGCAGCCTCCAGCTACCAGAACCTGAAGCCCCAAAACAGAAAGCCAGTAAGAACACAACATAACAAATCATGATACAGTGCTCCAGGCCTCAGAAGCCCAGATGAACTTTAATAGTCAATAAAAAGGCAAATACCATGAGCAAAAAGCAACATAGAAAAACTAAAACCTTGAATTCTTACTATGGGGAGAAGGAAAATCAAAACACAAATGTAGAAGCCTTCTTGGAAGAGTTCAACATGAATTTGAAAAGTCAAATTAGAGAGGGAGAAGAAATTTTTTTTAATTCTTTTAAAAATACAATTGGAAGAACGGTTAAAAGAAAGTACACTGAAGAAAACAAGTCCTTAAAATGTGTTATTGGCCAAATGAAAAAGGAGGTACAAAATCTAACTAAAAAAATAATTTGCTAAAAATTAGAATTTGGCAAGTGGAAGCTAACTACTCCATAAAATATCAAGAATCAGCCAAATAAAATCAAAATAATGAAAAAAATAGAAGAAAATGTAAAATGCCTCATTGGAAAAACAACTGACCTGGAAAATAGATCCAAGAGAGATGATCCAAGAATTATTAGTTTACCTGAAAGCCATGATGGAAAAAAGAACCTTGACAACATTTTCCAAGAAATCATCAAGGAAAACTGCTCTGAGGTCCTATAACCAGAGGGTAAATTAGTCATCAAAAGAATCCCCTGATCACATCCAAAAATAAATCCCAAATTGAAAACTCCAAGTAATATTATAGCCAAATTCCATAAGTATAAGGCCAATGAGAAAATACTTCAAGTAGACAGAAATAAACAACTAAAACATTGTGTAACCACAGTAGGGATTATGCAGGACCTTGCAGTTTCTACATTAAAAGATCAGAGTACTTGGAATGTGATATTCCATGAGGCAAAGGAGTTGGGATTACAACCAAGGATCAACTACCCAGTAAAACTGAGGATAAACTTTCAGGCAAGGAGTTGGACATTCAATGAAATAGGTAACTTCCAGAAAATGCTGATGAAAAGACCAGAACTCAATGGAAAAACTGATTTTCAGATACAAGGTACCTGAAGAAAGAATAGCATAACAAGGTAAATGAGAAAGAAAAACAAATGGTTAGTCAATAAGGGCAAAATGTTTACATCCCTACATGGGAAGAAGATACTTGTAATTCTTGAGAACTATATCTTTATTACAATATTTAAAAGCAAATATACATAGACAGAGTGGGTGAGTATAAAGTGACTTTGAAGTGATGATAAAAAACTAAGTGGTAAAAATTAATTGCAATGGGAGAATAGGAAAGGAGAAGGAAAACAATGTAAATTACATCAAGTGAAAAGATACAAAAACCAGTTACAAAAGAGGGAAAGAAGGGAGGGAGATGAGCATTGTTTTAACCTTACTCTCATTGGATTTGACTCAAGGGAGGAATCAGGTATAGAAATCTAACTTGCACTACACTACAGGCAGTATGAGGAGAAAGGGGAAAGGAAACAGAAGCTGTGGTTAGATGGTAGAGAAAATGTAGTAGGGGAAAAGGGAAGGAAAGGGAAAGCACTGATAAAGACTGAGGAAGTTGGTGGTTGAAAGAAAACTCTAGGGAGGAGTGAAAGAGAGAATGGAGAGAGAAAAGAATAAGTGCAGGGTGGGGAGGAATAAGATGGAAAGACATAGATAGTAACTGTGAATGTGAATGAGATGAATTCTCCCATAAAATGAAACTGGGAAGGAGAATGGATTAAAACCATAATCCTACAATATGTTATTTACAAGAAACATGTTTGAAACAGAGGGCTATATATAAAGGTAGAAGGCTGGGATAGAATATATTATGATATTATGATAGAATATATTATACTGAAGTAAAAAAAAAACAGGGGGTAGCAATCCCATTCACAGACAAAGCAAAAGCAAAAATAGAGCTAATTAAAAGAGATAAGGAAGGAAACTACATCCTACTGAAAGTCACCATAGACAATGAAGCAATATCATTACTAAACATATATGCACCAAGTGGTATAGGATGCACATTCTTAAAGGAGAAGGCAAGTGAGTTACAGGGATAAATAGACAACAAAACTATACTAGCAGGGGACCTCAACTTCCCCCTCTCTGAACTAGATAAATGTAGCCTCAAAATAAACAATAAAGAAGTTTAGGAGGCAAATAGAATTTTAGAAAAGTATACATATATATAATAGACCTCTGGAGAAAATTGAATGGGGAGAGAAAATACCTTTTATCAGCAGTACATGGCACCTACACAAAAAGTAACTATGTACTAGGGGATGAAAACCTTACAATCCAATGAAGAAATGTAAGCTTTTTTTCAAATCATGATCCTATATAAATTACATGTAATAAAAGGTCATGGAAATACAGACTAAAGTTAATTAGAAACTAAGTAATCTTATACTAAAAAATAATTACATCAAACATCAAATTATATAAACCATCAATAAGTTCATACAAGAGAATGTCAATAATGAGACAACATAGTGAAATTTGTGGGATGCAGCAAAAGTGTTTCTTAGGGGAAATTTTATATCTCTGAATGTTTAAATAAATAAAATAGAGAAATATAATATCAGTGAATTGGTCATGCAAATAAAAAAGCTAGAAAAATAAAAAATTAAAAACACACTATTAAAAACTGAAAACCAAAGGAGAGATTAATAAAATAGAAATCAAGGAAACTATTGAACTAATCAATAAAACTAAGAGCTAGCTTTTTGAAAAAAGAAATAAAATTGATAAACTTTTGGTTTATTTGATTAAAAAAAATAAAGAAGAAAACAAAACTACCAGTATCAAAAATGAAAAGCCACCAATAAGGAAGGGATTAAAACAATAGTTGGGAGCTATTTTGCCCTACTGTGTTCCAATAAATTTGATGATCTTAGTGAAATGGATGAATATTTATGAAAATACAAACTGCCCAGATTAACATAAAAGGAAATAAAATACTTAACTAACTCCATTTCAGAGAAAATAAATAGAATAAACCATCAATGAACTGCCTAGGAAAAAAATCTCCAGGGAAGGTCAGATGGATTAACAAGTGAATTCTATCAAATATTTAAAAAACAATTAATTCCAATACTATATAGACTATTTGAGAAAGCAAGTGAAGGAGTCCCAAATAATTATTTTTATGATACAAATATGATAGGATTTATACCAGGAATGCAGGTGGTTCAATATTAAATAAACTATCTATTTAATTGACTGTATCAACAACAAAACTAACAGAAACCATATGATTATCTCACTTTAGGTAGGAAAAGCTTTAAAAAAACACAACACCGATTCCTATTAAATACACAGAGAGCATAGGAATCAATGCAGTTTTCCTTAAAATGATAAGTAGCATCTATCTAAAACCACCAACAAGCATTAGACATAATGGGGATAAGCTAGAAGGATTTCCAATAAGACCAGGGGTGAAACAGGATGCCCATTATCACCACTATTAGTCAATATAGTATGTTAGCTTTAGCAACAAGAAGAAAAATAAATTGAAGAAATAAAATAGACAAATAAGAAATAAAGCTATTACTCTTTGCAGATGATATGATGATATATTTATAGAATCCTAGAGAATCAAGTAAAAAAAACTGTGAAATAATAACAACTTTTAAAAAGTTGCAGAATATTGAATAAACTCACATAAATCACTGGCATTTCTTTATATTACTAACAAAATCCAAAAGCAAGAGATAGAAAGAAAAATTCAGTTTAAAGTTGCTGTAGACATTAGGAAAGATTTTGGAGCCTACATTCCAAAACAAACCCAGGAACTATATGAACACAATTACAAAATACTTTTTACACAAATAAAGTCAAATCTAAACAATTTGAAAAACATGAGATACATATGAGTAGGTCAAGCTAATCTAATACAATGACAATTCTACCTAAGTTAATTTACTTATGTAGTGTCATACCAATCAAACTACCAAAAAATATTTTATAGAACTAGAAAAAAATAACAAAATTCATCTTGAAGTACCAAAGTTCCAGACTATCAAGTGAATGAATGAAAAAAAAAATGCAAGGGAAGGCAACCTAGCTATACCATATCTTAAGTTGTGTTATAAAGCAGCAATCATCAAAATTACTTGGTAATGGCTATGAAATAGAGTGGTGGTTCAGTGGAATAGGTTAGGCACACAAGGCACAGTAGTCAATGACTATAGTAAGCTACTGTCTGATAAACCCAAAAACTCTAGGTTCTGTGATAAGGACTCATTATTTGGCAAACACTGTTGGGAAAACTGGAAAATAGTCTGACAGAAACTAGGCATAGACCAACATCTTACACCATATACCAAAATAAAGTCAAAATGGCTACACAATTTAGATATAAAGGGTATATTGTAAGCAATCTGGGAGACCAAGGAATTGGGAGACCTGTCAGATTTATAGAGAAGAATTTATGATCAAGCAAGAGATAGAGAACATTATGAAATTCAAAATGGATAATTTTTATTACATTAACTTGAAAAGGATTTGCACAAAGAAAGTCAATGCAACCAAAATTAGAAGAAAAGCAGAAAACTCAGAAATAATTTTTCAACCAATGTCTCTGATAAAGGTTTAATTTCTAAAACATATAAAGAACTTAGTCAATTGATTCCCCAATTGATAAATGGGAAAAGGACATGAACAGGCAGTTTTCAGATGAAGAAATTAAAGTTATCTATAGTCATATGAAAAATCATCTAAGTCACTATTGATTAGAGAAATGCAAATAAAAACAACTATGAGGTATCAAATCACACCTATCAGATTGGTCAACATGACAAAACAATAAAATAGCAAATACTAGAGAAGATGTGGGAAAATTGGAACATTAATGCATTGTTGGCAGAGTTGTGACCTGATCCAACCATTCTGGAGAACAAATTGGAACTATGCCCAAAGAGCTATAAAACTTTGCACACTGTTTGCCCCAGCAATACCACTTCTAGGTCTGTATCCCAAAGAGATCTTAAAAATGGGATAAGGACCCACAGTACAAACAATATTTATAGCAGCTCTTTTTTTGTTTGCAAAGAATTGGAAAATGAGATGTCCATCAATTGGTGAATAACTGAACAAGTTATGATTTATGAATGCAATGGAATACTATTGGGCTATAAAAAATGAGGAGCGAGCAGAGTTCAGAAAAAAATTTTGAAAGACAAATGAACTGATGCTGAGTGAGGGGACCAGAACCAGGAGAACATTGTACACAGTAACAACTACATTATGTGATGACTCACGTTGACACTATCCTCTTCTCAGCAATTCAAGGACCTAAGACAACCCCAAATGATTCATGATGGAAAATGCTATCCACATCCAGAGAAGGAACTTTGGAGTGTGAATGTTGATGGAAGCATACTATTTGATTTCCTTTTGTTGTTTTATTTTGCTTCTTCTTTCCTGCATTTCCTCCCGTTAGCTCTAATTCTTTACATCATGGTGACTGTGAAAATATGTTTAATTTGAATGCATAAGTAGAGTCTATAGAAGATTGCATGCCATTTTGATGAGGGTGGAGGAGAGGGAAAGGGAGAAAATTTGAAACTCAGTTTTTTGTGGAAGTAAATGTTTAAAATTAAAAATAAATAAATAAATAAATTGTGAAAACAACACTAGATATATAATCTCTGGGCCTCTGAGTATATTCGCTTGTGGATTCCAGGCAGTTTACAGGCAAATCTTTATGGGGATATCCATTAGATATGGTTTAACTGTATGGTAAAACTTGTTTTGGCTTAAAATGTAAGCAGGTGCCTACAGTCTGCACAGTCAACTCATGAGGCAGAGAGATTGAGTGAATGCTGTTTCTAGTGTCCTCTCTACAAAATGCTTTCAGCATTATAGGGGCAGTTATGAAAGAGGCATATCACATATAGTGTATGGTTCAGAATTTTTTTGCTTAGAATAGTTTCCAGACATGAACATAAAGTATCCATGGGGCAGTGTAAGTGGATTCTGGGTTTAGAGCAAATGTGATTCAAAATAGTGATCAAATATGAGTTTCATTGTTATAAAAAAAGGGATGATAATTGTATCAAACTGGATATAATACTGGACCTGAAGTCAGAATATTTAAATTCAAATTCTATTTCAAATACATCCTACCTGCACAATCGTGGACCAGTCACTTAACTTCTCTATGTCTCAGTCTCCATTTCTCTAAATTACAGAACATTATATCACCCACCTCTCAAGATTGTTATACATATAAAATTACCTAAAATTAAATATTTAAAGAATTATGCAAATTCTGTTCTTAACATTATTATTGTTACTTCTCATAGGCTTGTTTTGATGAAAGAATACTGTGAAAGAAAAAAAAAACACTAAGCAAATATGAGTTATGTCAAGGTTTTGTTCACAATTAAAAAGGCTTTTATTGTAAACTTTCCAAAAGTAGAATTTATTTTTCCCTTTGTCTATAGAAATTAATACCACACAGTAGGGACTTATTGAATAAATGAATAAACTTTATAATAGCAATGAATTTGGAATCAGAGAACTTGAGTTTGAATCCCAAATTGCTACTTAACTAACTGTATGGGCTGGGGAAAGATATTTAAACTCTCTACATATACATATATAATTATTTTATAAATTTCTCTTTAATGGAAAAAGGTAATTTATAAATATTTTTTCCTATATGAACTACTCTTTGATTTTGCTGACAAATGCATCTGTATGGCAGGACCAATAATTCCTGGAGAAGAAAGGGAACCCCTTTGTGGAAATGTATTTAAGGATTCACTGGGTCTTTCCTTTGGGGTATTCCAATGAGTGCCCTGTCATTTATAGCGTACCAATGTCTTGGTGATCCTCTTCCAGGAACCTGCTTCTTACCCCTTTCCCTAAAGGAATGCTTAGCAGAACTGCAAAGGACTCTCCTTCAGAGTATCTTCTAAATGGCTTTCCCTCTCCTAAATCACTTATAAAATCTACCAATTATTACAATCCTGAACCTCAAAAGAATGACATAGGAATTCTTTTTACAATGTCTAAGAGAAATGATGATCTAAATATGTAGTAGTAAATGACTATAATATGTAGTATTTAATAGTCTTTGATAAACACAAAGACCTAGGCTTTTTGTACAAGAATTTACCATTTGATAAAAATGGCTGGAAGAAGTGGAAAACAGTTTGGCAAATACTAGACATAGAGCAACATCTCACATTTTATATCAAAAGAAGATCAAAATGGGCAAATGATTTATATCTAAAGAGTGATACTCTAAATCAACCAAAATATTATGAGAAAAAATTAACAGTTGGATCTACAGATAAGGGAAGAGTTTATGAACAAGCAAGAGATTGTGATAATTACAGTAAATAAAATGGATGATTTTGATTAAATAAATTTTTAAAGGTTTTATATAAACAACACCACTGCAAAAATAAAAATATGAAAATGAGGGTAGGGGGTGTTATAGCATGTTTCTCTGATAAAGGCCTCATTTCTTAAATATATAGGGAACTGAACCAAACATAAAAAAAATAAGAGGCATTTCCCAATTTATCAATTTTTGAAGGATATAAACAAGTAGTTTTGAGAAAAAAATCAAAGCTATCAATAGTTATTTGAAAAAAATATTTTAAATAATTTTAGAGAAATGCAAATTAAAGCAACTCTTAAGTATCACTTCACACCTATCATATTAGCTAACATGAAAGAAAAGGAAAGAGATAAATGCTGGAGGGGACATAGAAAAAAAAATAGGTACATTAACATAATGTTGGTAGAGTTGTGAACTGGTCCAACCATTTTGGATCACAATTTGGAAATATACCCAAAGGCCTTTATTATACCACTATGAATAACCTTTGATCCAGCAATACTGTTATTTATATAAACTACTGCTAGTTAGGTCTTTATCCCAAAAAGATCAAAGGGAAAAGAACATACAAACATATACACAGGTGTGTATACAAAGATACATACATACATGTGTGTACATACATGCACATGTATGTATATATATATAGCTATACATAGATTTATCTATAACCATGTATTTGTTTGTAGCAAAGAATTGGAAATTGAGGGCATATGCATCAAATGGGGAATGGTTTAACAACTTGTAGTACTTGATTTTAGTGCAACATTGTTGTTCAGTCATTTTAGCTGTGTCCAACCCTACAAGAGCCAACTTTGGGGGGTCTTTTTTCAAAAATACTAGACTGGTTTACCATTTCCTTCTCTACTTCATCTTGCAAATGAATTTGAACTCATGAAGATGACTCTTCATATTTCCAAGTCCAGGACTCTATCCACAGGGTTACCTGGCTGCCTTGTCATGGGATTCCATAATATTCTATTGCCCTTCAGGAAAAGATGAGCAGGATGGTTTTTAAAAACCTGGGAAAGCTTATATCAACTTGTAATGTTAAGGAAATTTGAAGATCTATGCCTCTTAATAGTCCCCTGTGACCTGCTTTGCACTCTAGCCCCCACAGCTGAGTCACATGGAGTTCAGTGTGGGAGGAGTTTAATCAATAGAGCATGAACAGAGAGCAGGAAGGGTGGAGCAGGAGCTGGTAGAGTGAGGTGGGGCTCTGAGAGAGAGAGAGAGAGAGAGAGAGAGAGAGAGAGAGAGAGAGAGA
>NW_027185597.1:3315284-3371769 GCF_028583685.1 Petaurus breviceps papuanus | reverse complement strand
AGTTGCTAGCATGGGTGAGAGAGGGATATTTTGCCTAAGGGGGCTTGTTTTGTGGGGAGGCCTGATGGAGGGAAGCCTTGGGGATGACAATGCTCTCTGCATTGGTAATGTCTACGAACTTCTTTATTACCAGATTTGGCTTTCTGGTTATATCTTCTTTTTGTCTTCAAAGAAAAGAGTCTGTTATATCTTGCAACTCAAACCTGGAAATATGCTTCCATATTCATGGCAGCTGCAGTGGGTATTGCATTGGCAATATGCAACTAATGCAAAGTGAATTGACCAGAACCAGGAGAACACTGAACACAACAACAACAATATTGTAATATTAAACAACCGTGAAAGACTAAGGTACACTGATTAAGACAATGCTGCAAGATAATTCAAACAGACCCATAATGAAAAATGCAATTCAAGGAGAGAACTAAAGAACTGAGTGGAAACAAAATGATTTTTAAAGTCTCTTTATGTTTCATACTTTTTTTTTGCCTTTTGCAACATAGCTAATATAAAAATATTTTATATAACTTCATATATATATAATTGATACTTTGCTTACCTTCTAAATGGGTGACAGACATGTTAGAGAGGGAAATAATTTGGAACTCAACATTTTTAAAAATAAATGAAATCATAATAATAAATAATCACCTAGGTTCTATGTGAATATTTCCAATAATGGGGAACTCATTTTTTTTTAGAAGGATTTTTTGGTGTCTCAAATTGTTACGAAGTCCTTCCATAGAATAAACTTAACAGCATCATCCAGTTTTATATTTTGGCTCAATTACTAACTAGTCACTCAGCTTTGGACAATTGTTTTACTTTCTTAGACCTTAGTTTACTTACCTGCTATGTGTAGAAGATGGACTTGATTTTTTCTAAAATTTCTTCCTCCCATGTCAAAAATTCTGATTCTATATTTAACAAGACCAAAAGTTTTTTTCCTTTGGAGAATTTTTTAGAACTAATTTATCAGGGCTCAGCTTTGGGAAGTTGCTCAGATAATCTCTGCCTGCCAGCTGGGAGGAGCTGGGGCTGGGGGGTTGGGGGGTTCGGTACTGCCTTGACTTCTCTTTGTCGTCTGCTTCCTGTACTGAGCTTGGAGTTCAATGAAACACCCACCCAATAAACTTGCCAGCCATTGCCTCTCCCTGCACCCCCCCCCAAAAAAAAGAACTAATTCATCCTGGGAACTAATTTATTTTTCTTTTTTTTCCTCTTATGAACAGAATCTACAGGATTTTATACTGAAACATATTTATGTAAAGCATCAGTGTATCCCCTCCCATCTTTTCAAATGATAATCACTAAGCTAACACTAACCCTAACCCTAACTCCACTCTTTTCTTATGCCCTAGTATGACAAGTGCCATTTACTGAACTAATGCTTCACAATTGGAAAATTATTTTTAACAAGTTGTATTATCCTTACTAAAGAATGAATGAGGGGTGGCCAGGTAGCACAGTGAGTAAGAGCAGCGACTCCAGTGTCGGGATGACATGTGGATCGAATCCGGGCTAAGACACTTAGCACCCACCCAGAAACACCTGGCTGTGTAACCTTGAGCAAGTTACTTAACCCCAATTGCTTAGGGGTGGCCAGGTGGCTCAGCGAGTAAGAGCACCAGCTCCAGTGTCGGGATGACCTGGGGATGAAATCCGGGCTCAGATATTCAGAACCACACCCAGAAATAACTGGCCGTGTAACTGTGAGCAAGTTATTTAACCCTGATTGCTTAAAAATAAATGAATGAATGACCTTATATTTATTAAACTATGTTATCCTGTCACATTCTCTTTATCAATCCCTTTAAACATTACCAAATTAAACATAAGTGAAGATGTGAACATGATTCTACACAACACTAAAAAGCATTCTAAATATAAAGCTAAGAAATCCCAAATGAGTCCATCTAGCAGCATTTGAACAGCTAGAGAGTGACATGAATGAAGTTCAGGTTGGTTATCCTGATCCCAATTTCAGGCTCATAAGGATGGGCTCACTGTGGCACATTTAGCTGGGAAAGTAGAACCAAATCTTGTAAGTCTGTCCTTGCCATGATATGGTTGTTTCTACCTAACAAGAAGAACTTTAGATTTTGATATAGCACAAACATCTCTCCCTACCCCCTTTTATGTTAAAAGATATTTTAGCAATAAAGAAGTAAAAAAAAAAAGTTAAACTTCTCTCCCATTATGAATAACTCAGAGTTGCATAAGTATTTATGAATAATGAATATCTAATTGAGGTGCCTAAAATATGAATAATGGAGCTCTTCCATACTGCAGGGAGAACCTCTATTCTTATTCTGTTGCAGGATTTTCATTCTCCAGTTAATATACTATACAATTCCTACTGTTAAGTATGAATTGTCACAGATCACACTTTAGAAAGACTAGAAGATAGCAGTGTCATTTCTTCTATTCATCAACCCCTCCCACATCTAACATACACCCGAAGGGGAGAAAAATGAAAGAGCCGAGGTATATTACTTTTTCAATAGAAAATCAAATAAATCTAAATTTTGGATTATATAAAAATAAGAGGAATGTGATCTCTAACCTTTCTTTTTTTCAAAGTAAGGTATCTAATAAAGGGCTACCATAAGATAAGAATCTGAGGCAGATTGGTGTCCAGGGGGCAGTCATGCCATAGAATATTTATTTACAGAAAAATACTACAAAGTTAAATAAGAAAATTTTGACCACTGAAGGAAGAGAGGGAAAGACCCTTTCACATATGTCTGCAATCACTAGGAAAAAGGCAGATAGAGAGAAATTAATCTTTTTTGTGAATATAATCTCACTTGGATTGAATTCACATTTCTAGTTTGGTCTCACCTAGGTGTATGCCACCAGCCCTCAACTACTAGAGAATACTATGTGTAAAAGACTATGGTGTAATTGGAAGCAAATAAGACAAAATATGCAAAATACCTCCTCATGCTTAAAGCAATATGTGAATATTATCATGATTGATTATAAGGAAGGTATAATAACAACCTAGTGGCAAGGAAAGCATTTCTACTTTTACTTATCTTCTCTTCATCCTGAGGCTGATGCCTTGAAGCACTGAATGGGGATTTCTCTAGGCAATGGCCGACCGAGAAGGACAGACATGCAAACATCCTTGGATCTCATTTCTGCAGAGGAGCACCAAAAGTAAAGCCACAAGGAATATGTAGACTTTGAGGAAGACTTTTTTTCTCCAAAGGGTAGCTCCTAGTCCCAGTTTTATCTCCATCAAAGTTACTAGTAGCTGTGAAAAATCATCCTGATGAAAAAAATTGTGTTTGAAGATTTCTTCTCTACCTTTTGAAGGAGAAAGTGGAATATATGAGAAGCAGAGTGGTATAATGGCCAATGAACCAATATGAAGCCAGAAAGAACTGGATTCAAGCTCTATCTCTAACCCATATTGGCTGTGTGACTCTTGGCAAATCACTGAGCTCCTCAGTACTCTTTGTTATTGTGGTTGTTTAGTCATTTTTCAGTCAAGTCTGACTCTGTTTGACCCCTTTGTGCGAAAGATACAGGAGTGATTTACCATTTCCTTCTCCAGATCATTTTACAGATGGGGAAACTGAGGTAAACAGAGTTAAGCAACTTACCCAGTGTCACACAGCTAGTATGTGTTTAAGGTGGGATTTGACCTCAGGTCTTCCTGCCTTGAAGCTATGAACTATATCTACTGCCCCTCAGTATTCTAAGTATATATACCAACTGCCCCTCAGTATTCTAAGTAACTCCTAAAAAGCCTACAAATTACAAAGTACTGAGCTTTACTGGTAGAGCGAGGTTCTTCATCCTAGAATTGTAGTCTCTAGGTAGCATACTGAATATAGGGCTAGACCTGGGGTCAGAAAGACCTAAGTTCACATCAAGCACAGATTTTTTTAGCTATGTGAGCCTGGGCAAGTCACTTGACCTGCCAGGCTCAGTTTCTTCATTGGCAAAATAGGGATAATATTAGCAAATATCTCCCAATTGTTCCTGTGAGGATCAAATGAGATACTATTTTCAAAGCACTTTGTCACACTTAAAGTGTTATATAAATGCAAATGATGATGATAATGGTGGTTTCCTAACTCCAAGGCCACCACTATTTCCAAGTAAAAACACATAGGAAAACACCATTTTTTTTGTTTGATTCCAATTCTCTTCCTTAAAAAAAAATCAGTATTTCAGATAGCATACAAAATAATATCTCCCATTAGAAAGACTTGACCTAAACTTTTCATTCTTCAAATATCTAGTATTCAGAAGGATAAAAGAGATGAATCTACTCCCTTGAATGTATTGTTTCCAGAGTAATACAGAAGAAACTACAAAGAACAGTGGTTCTGAAACATTTCTGTGACTAACTACATAGGAACAATGGGACAAATTAATTGGTTACGATACAAAAGTCAACTCTTGTTCTGAACTAGGACATCATCCCTCATCTACACACACTAAACTTGTTAGTATTTCCAAAACCTTAGAAACTTTTTTATTCTGTGGTGGTATCATATGCCTCTTATTTATCCCCTTTCTTTTTCTGCTGACTTACTGCCTGTGTTTTGAATGGTAAGAATGTTGGCAGGCCCCTCTGAACAAAATTATTGCTTCCCTCAGGGGCCAGCATACAAGGGCTGCATGACAGTAGTTCCTCCCATCTCTTCCCTCCCTCCCTTTAAAAAAAAAAACTCCAGGAGATGGAACCTAGGTACCATTGTTTTGTTCTGATCTTTTCTGTTTTCAGGTATAAAATATTTCAGATATATATATGTCATTCTATTACCTCATATCATAAAAATTCAGAACGATTGGGGGAGACTGGAAGTTAGCCAGACTTTTAAAGCAGTTATTTATCTTGTATTTCTGTCAAATATGTTGCCTTACAGTGTAATGGAGACAAATCTATTGCTAATACGGAAATGTTTTACATAACATTAATGTATAATCTATATCTGATTGCTTATCATTTCAGGGAGTAAGAGAGTAGGAATAGAATTTGGAACTCAAAACTTTAAATGAAAATGTTAATGTGTGTGTATATATATATATATATATAATTTGTTTTTTTAAGTACGTAAAACTATTATTATTGTTATTATTATTATTATTATATGGCATCCATATAACATTTTGAGGCTTGAAGAATATTTCATTCAGTCATTTATTCACCAAGTATATATTAAGCTCACTTTATATGCTAGGCACTGAGTATAAAGGGACATGGGACAATCTCTGTCCTCAAAGAACTTATATTCCTTTGGAAGGAAATAACAAGAAGGCAAATAAACACATTGTACATACACATACATACACACATGCATGCATGCAAACATACATGCACATGCATATTATTTGCCATACATGTGTGAAATGTCTGTGTGAAATATGTATGTGTGTATAATAGGTAAAACAAAACAACGTGGATATTATGAAGGAATTTGTAATGAAGGGGATTAGAAGTAGCAAAGTTATATGGCAAGAAGAGTGTACACTTTGAGTAGAAAAAAATTTGTGTCAAAAACTCAGCCGTGACAGTTACTGAGTACATGGACAGGTCACTTAGGTACTCTGAGCCTCAATTTCCTCATCAGTAATATGAGGATGATGATTCCTGTACTACCAGTCTCACAAAGTAATCACAGAACTATTTCACAGGCTCTCTTATTTCTTTCTACACTATTCATTTCATCAGGAACCATGGGTTCAGTTATCTGTAAGCACATTAGTTTATTATCTACATAGTTAGCACTGATCTCTTCTCATAAAGTTCAGCCCAGTAGAACCAACTACAATATTGGACATACCTAAATGGGTATATCTAGGTAGCTTAAGACCATTACGTTTTTTAAAAGAATTTAATACATACCTGTTAAAAGAATGAAATAGTACTATTTCTATTTGGGAAATATAATCATTTATTTTTTTGACAATAGTATTTTATTTTTCTTACAATTACATGTAAAGAGAGTTTTAAACATTATTTTTTGTAAATTTTTCAGTTCCTAATTTTTCTCTTTCCCTCCATCCTCCCCTCTCCCCAAGAAAATAAACAATCTTATATAGGTTATATATTTACAATCATGCTAAACGTATTTCCACATTAGTTTTGCTTGCCATCTTCCCCCTACCAAGTAGGGCCAGAGAACAGAAGTAGTGGCAGATATAATATCCAACGAGAACTGGGTTTAAATTCTGGTTCTGCTACTTGCTCACTGTATGACTTTGGTCAAGTACTTGAACCTCTGATATTGGACTAGATGACCTCTAATTTACTTTCCAGCTCTTAATCTATGCTATCATGTAATCTATGATCATAGAAGTTAAGTCTCAAAGAGAAGCAGAAAGATGAACTAAGATAAGCAAATATCATTACATAATCAATCAATCAATCAATAAACATTTATTAAGTTCCTAGTCCATGCCAGGAACTGTGCTACATGTTGGGATTCATAAAAGAGGCAATAGGCAGTCCTTGAAGTAGAGGAGCTTACAAATTAATGTTCGCCTTTGTATTCTCATATCTTCTGTGCTTATGTCTTTGCTGCTTATGTTTCACTGTTTTCTTATTTGGTTGGACCAGAAATCCTAATGTTCAGGGAAATCAAAAGTACATGAAGTCCTTCCAATGCCAAGTGAATTGAAAGTTAACAAAAATGAAGTAAATATAAATTGTCATTGCATAAACCCTTGAGAATGTAAGATTTGAAGAAATAGAAAAAAACATTATGCGTTTTACAAACATGTTTTAAGAAGTAGCCTTTTGTAATAGAAAAACAATGGATGCGGATAGAGTTAAAAGGCCAAGATTAGAATTCCATCTTCAACCTTACAAGCTTTATGAGTAAAGAAGTTGTTAACACTTTCTAAGCCTGTAATGGCAAACAAATAAGTACTTAGCACCTTGTTTCAGCTACTTAAGTACTTCCAACCTTGTTTGAGCCCTTGTGCTTTGAAGGTGGGAGGAACTTGCTGATGCAACAGGAAGGGGTGGAATAGGAAGGAAAGCCACAATATACAAGAAGGAGGACAGCTGGGACAGAGCAGAACTGAGAAGGGGAATGGTTGTAGAGGCCAGGCACTATATCTGTTCTGTTGTGTTTGTGATACTTTGTACAAAAGCCCTTCCCTTACTGGAAGCCCTGAAAGAGGATTTTCATGTTTTCTGTTTAAAGAAGTCCTGCAGGAGGGTTTCAGAGGTCCTGCAGCTATACTGATGATTTGTGTTAAGTTCTCAGACATTGTTTGTGTTGATTTCCCAGGCAGATAGTGAATTGATGATGGTGCCTGGCAATGTGTGTGAATGTTATTTTGGCTCTGTTAAGCTTTGTCTTCCCAGAAACAGAAACAGTGAAGGACTTGAGGTGGACTGGACACTGTGAGCTTCAATATGCAATAGGAACTGGACACAGAACTGGATGAGGAGTTGCACAAGGAGCTAGACGAGGAGCTGAGAGCTGCTTGCCTATGAATCCAGGGAGCTGGACTTATGGAAGAAGAACAATGGAATTCTGGAGCCAGTATCAAGTCAAGATGAAAAGACCTCCCCTTGGGTACTTAGTGCTCACTGACAAGATTATGATTTTCTGTGATCTAGGGGTGGGAGAATTTTGTACTCTGTACCTTGTACCCCTTGAGGATGATTGAATTAAGGGTGACTGGAAACTAATCTCCAATCAAGAAGAAAGAAGACTTTTTAACTAAGATATCAAGACAATGTGATCTAGGGGTGGGAAAACTTAGACCTTTGTACTTTGTGGACCTTAAGGAGGATTGCTACTTAAGGATGATTAGGTTAAGGTCTTACTTAAGTCAGTCTGTTTAAGTTTAAACAAACTTAAGTTTGTTTAAAACTATGTGTCCATTTTAAGTGAAAACTATGTGGCCACTTTAGTGATAAGTTCTTATGTTATATCATTGTGAATCCTATACTTTGGTTTCTGTGAAGGTTTTGCTTAATTTACTGCTGAATAAATAGAGAGCTCACTATACTATGTGACCAGAATCTTAGAGCTATGGACAGCAGCAGTCCTTTTGAAAGCTGCTTATGCTTGGCTTTACAATGTGTCAGTTTCCTCATCTTTAAAATGGAGATAATAATGTTTGCAGTGCTTCCATCCTAAGTCTTTTGTAAGGAAAGAACATTGTAAAACTCAAAACCTTTATAAAATACATAACTCATGCAATGTATTATTCTAGAACCTAGAGAAAAAACAAGGTGCAATTTCTGAAATCATGGAATTCATATTCTGCTGAAAAGAACACAAAATGTAAAGAAGTTAGCAAATATGTGGATGTGTGGGGATAAAAAGCATAACAATGAATAGAGCAGAAAAAAAGCATTAAGTAGAAGAACACACATGAAATAAATCATGAGGTAATCCAGGGATTTGAAGCTAGTGTAAAAAAAATGTACTCCAGACCTTTACTAAGACTTTGCGGTGCAGGGAGGGGGAGATGTGAGAAAATCCAAATTTAGAAAAAGGTAAGTACTCCAGTTCAGCTGGAATACAGATTAATTCAAGGGAGTCATATTTGATAAACTTAGAAAGTTAGGAAAGAAACAGACTAGGAAGAGATTTCAATGTCAGCCAGAGGAATATGTGTTTTATCCTATACTTGGTCACTAAAGATCCTGGATAAAAGCAATGGAATAGTTGTGTTTTATAAAGAGAAGTTTGGCAGTTGTGTGGAAGAGAGGTTGGAGAACTGAGAGACTAGAAGTGAGAAATTCAGTTAGGAGACTATGTAGAGGTTGGATTAGAGAGGCTAGACACTGCCAGTGAGAGACCTAGTGAGGATGCTTTATCCTCCTGTCTCTTCTAAGCAGGGAATGACAGGAGATCAGAGAGAAGTATCATATATGAGAGAAATTGCTCAGGTTAAATCCAAATGACTTGGCAATTGATAAGACTAAAGAAATAAGGGAAGGATAGCAGTCAAATGTTACTTAGAAACTATGAAGCTGAGTAAATGGTAGATGCCCTCAACTTACGTTCTTTCCTCTGACTTAAAAAAGAGTGAATTTAAAGGAAAAATGTGTTTAGCCCAGAAAAATAATAAGTTCTATTCTCCTAATATTTTGATATATTTTAAAATGTCTTCAATATGTTTAATTTATAAAATCCAACAAGCACTTGGTCATGTGGAATTTGAATCCAAAAGAAAGCTTAAAACTCAAATCATAGGTCTAGGAACCATCTGCATAGGAATGATCATTTGATGTGAAAGGAGACCTGTGATGTGTTGTTAAGAAAAGGAATTCAAAGGTCAATAGGATCTGAGCCTCCTTGCATCATCACAACCAGTTCTTAATTTCATAAAATAGAAGGACTGATAGGGTAAGGTCAAAATAGCATCCTTAACCACAGCTCTCTCGATCTTTTTTTTATTTAAATTTTAAGAAGTAGGGCCCCAGGAAGATTTCCATCATCCCATGGAATATGTTAGATTCAAGCACCAAAATGGTGTTCTGATTGTAAGTTCAGTTATGGTTAAACTGAGTGACCCAGTAAAACTAAGGAAAATAAAAAAGCCATTCAGCAGTTACCACAGTTCACAAGAGCATTCTAAGAAGAGGTCCAAGAGCAGGATTTATCTCATGTCCTCTGGTGTAACTTTACTGTGGAGAAGAACTTTTTAGCCTTTGAGAAGAGCTAAAGAAAGTTTCATTACTACTGACTGAGAATGCTGACTGAGGATAGTTAAAGCCTTTTTTTGTTGTTGTTGTGGGCTAGGGAGGATTAAATCAGAGCCTGCCTAGAAGAAGGTGAACGGAGTTGCCAGGGATTTGGAAGAGAGTAACTGAACTGAGATTAACAGATGACATACAGTAGGAAACTGAGAGGCCTGAAAAAGGCTTTCTGGAAGGCCACTCAGCATGGTAACACCTTCACACTTGTAAATGTTATGGACAAAACTATTTAGAAGTATTTTCTGTGAAGAAAGAAATGAAAAGAAAGGACAATTAATCACAGCACTCCAAAGTGAATGGTGCAATGTGTTAGAAGAACTGGTTTAAAATATTTGGAGTTGAGAATTGATGCCTGGCAAAAAAGAAGTACAAAAGGCAAAGGTCAGCAGAAGTTGGGGCGGGGCATATACAGGAAATAGCCACACTATGATTTCAGTAGAGGAGAAAAGTTTGGCTATTTAGGAAGAGTGAGCTATCCTTCCATGACAGTGCTCAGGCCACTCATGTTCCCTGAATGTAACTTCTTTTCAAAGATACTTTGCCCAATTATGTTTCTCATATGTGAGTGCCACCCACATATAATGATACTTTCCATCTAGGAGGACTCGTATTCTTTCCTCGACTTAAGAGGCATTATCATGGGATATCTCTCTTGGATTTCATTTATATTAGGAAGCTTTTAGTTAGTCATACATACATATATTACATATATGTATACCCACATTTATATAATTATATGTATGCATTTGTATATACATATGTGGGTGCCTACATATTGTAAAGCCATGCATGAGCAGCTTTCCAGAAGACTGCTGCTGTGAACAGCTTTCAAGATTCTGATTGCATAGTAGAAGTGAACACTATTTATTCAATAACAAATCAGAGCAAAACATTCACAGAGAATCAAGATGTAGCATTCACAATGTTACAACTGATTACAGAAAATCAAAATACAGCATTCACAATGACTTATCACTAAAATGGCCACATAGTTTTCACTGAAGTGGTCATAATAGTTTTCAGCAAAGTACAATCATTTAGTAACTCAATAATTCAATCATCCTTAAGGAGACTTGCCTTCTTAAGCATCACAAAATAGAAGAGTCAAAGTCTTCCACTCATTGGGGCACATTAAGTTACAAATCAGTCACTATTCAGTCATCAGTCACTATTCAATCATCAGTCACTACTCAGGCATCAGTCACAACTCAGTAACCTCTTAAGGGGTAGTGGAAAATACACAGACCAACCAGCTCTTGGTCACAAGTAAGTCACAATCTTCTCAGGAAGTACACAATATCCAAGTCTTCTTTCAGCTTGACTCAAGGCTGGCTCTCAGCTTCCATGGTATCATTTCCATGGTCCTAGTTTCAACTGTCACCTGGGTTCAAAGGAAGGCAGCTCCCAGTTCCTTGTCCAGCTCCTTGTCCAGTTCTTCATCCAGTTCCCATTCCATATTGAAATTTACAGTGTCCAGTCCACCTCAAGTCCTTCATAGATCCTGTTTCTGGGAAGACAAGCTTAACAGAGCCACAATAATATTCATATGCATTGCAGGCACCATCATCAATTTGCTATCTGCCTGTGAAATCAACTCAGACCCACAAACAAGATCTGAGAACTCAACACAAGTCATCAAGATAGAAATCAACACTGCGCCACAAACAAGGTCCAAGAGGTCAGCACAAATTATCAGTAAAGTCCCAGGACCTCCAAAATCCTCCGCCAGGACTTCTGTAAACATACAACCATAAGATCCTCTTTCAGGGCTTCCAATAAGGTCCCACAGCTTCTATACAAAGTATAACAAACAAACCAACACAGACAGAGCAGACAAACAGAGTGCTGGGATACCACATGTACTCCCCTTGACTCTGCCACCAGAAGAGTCCTCTTTTCAGCTTCTGCTGTCTCTAGCACTGGGGCTCTCCTTATATAGTCATTAGCTCCTCCCCAGGAGTTCACAAGTTGTAGTGTTCACATGTTCTGCTTCTTAACAGACTGAAACAATGTGTTAATTCAATAGCTGAAACAAGGTGTGAACCACTTTTGTGCTTGCTATTACATGTATGTATATCAAATGTAACAATGAAGCTTGGAAAGTGGAAGATCATCAGCTAAATGTTATTGTTATTCTTAAGCTTTTCCCCCTCATCTACTTTCATGAGAAACAATCTTAAGTGTGAGAAACTAAAAAAGTGTGATAAGCAGGACAGAGGGGAGTGAGAATCTAGAAAACTCTTTGTAGTTTGCTAGAAGTGATGCTTCTATTTATGCTGAGCTTCTACATTTAGCAATCTAAAATTATAAATAAAATCATGATATTTCTGATCCTAAGTCAGAGTGAAACCTCTAATAGAGACAGAGTCTAGTGATCAATAAATCTAGGTTAAAAGGGAAATGAAGCACAAAAATATGACTGAGCCGGGTTTGATCTTTGTTCCAACGAATTTGCTTCCTACAAGGAAGGTGAGGAAATCTCCTGGAGAAGACAAAATATCCATCCTAAGAAAAGCTTTATGAAGGCTATTTTCTCATGATCTTCCTCTGCTACATGAAACTGAAAATTTCCAGTAAGGAAATCTACTGAGGGACTACCACTTTACCAGAAGAGGAAGAATACTCTCAGCAATAACATTATGAATTTAAATGTTATTTCTGTTCAACTCTTCTAGAACTCAGAATCAGTTAGGATTCTGACTCAATCCTAAAGGCACATGTTATCTAGGTCTACTCTATGTTGCAAATACATTGATTCTTGGGTTGAGGAATCTCATTCTGACAGGATATAGCCATTTTAGCCAAGATTTTAAAAAGTAAACTTCTTAGGACGGAACTTTAGTCCATGTGTGGAGTAAAAAATACTAAGATTTTGTTTGTTTTTTTTTTGTTTTGTTTTGTTCTATAGTCTGATGACTAATTAAATTATATCTGCATCCTTCTGAATTATCTATAGATTTTTTTAAAAGCCTTTGTTTTTTTTATGCTAAAAAGAGTTGTGGAGGTGGGATTATAATGCTCATTCTTCCTCTTATGGCAAATTAGCTGATGACTAGTTCTGAAGCCAGAAAATGGAAGAATATATAATCTCCACAGTATTATATCTAGGAGTACTATATCTGAACATGAGGACATAGGACTAGCAAAGCATCATGAAAAAAAATAGCTATCTTAGAAGAACAAAAACAATGTCCAGCTAAAACTCCATGGTATGTACATATATTCAATAAAAACTAGACATTCTGAAAAGAATTCACATCTGACAAAGACCACATGCCTGTTAGACACTAGACAATGTGAAATAAATGGCTTAAGATATAGAGAAGAAAATCAATGAAGCAGGAAGATGACATACATGGGGGAAATGGCAGTCTTGAATCTCTAGAGGTATGAATCTACCCACTATCCTTGTGTCTTGATCATTTATATTTCCTGTTTTTTTCTGTGTATCCCTGATATATATATATTTCTGTAAAAGAAAACCCCAGAGTCTATCATTTAATGACTTTGCCTTCAACTAAGTATGTCTTTATTTAACTAGCAAATATAAATACACTGCTATTGAAATAAAGAATGTTTTTGCTGAGAAGTGCAAGTGCTATGAAGACTTATCATATAAGCTAGGAGTGCTCCTAGATGCTAACAACTGTGTCCTAGAGGATGCTACCATAACCATTACCAAACTTTTTTATGGCACAAGCTGGTTGTTTTTGTGAGGTCTAGAAGAGCCTACTTATAGCTGTCAACTATTTCTAGAAGGGTGAGTGACTGAACATAAACAGTGTAAGGAATGCAATGGTAAAATGCTGTTCCAATCATTTCTTTCTTCTCTTGTCTCAACACCATGGGATACTTCAAGTATTGTAAATTCCAAGTTTCTTTAGTGCTCTGTTTTCTTTCTAAAGTTGGGATGAGAGGGTTGACTCAAAGAAGCTTTCTGATGTTACCAGATTCTATGCCATTTCTTCCTTTTGGGGGACTATACTTCTGGGATGTTTTCTGGGATGATTTTTCTCTTAAAGTCCTGCTTTGGAGAATTAATATATCTATTTCCACTTCCTTAGTGACAGGAAATAGTTTCTTCCAATGGGTCATTAAGTCCTTTGGCAAACCCTCTTGTTTCTTAATATTTGCACAGGCTACTACTCACTCTTTTCCCAAAAGCAAAGCTTAGGAAAGGTATGTAAAGCCAAATGTCTCTTCAGATGCTTCAAAAGCATCTTTAATTCACTCAGACTGCATCTTCTTTGCCACCTCTAAAACAGACTCTGCTAGACTAATTATTTGACATGACAATTTGCCCAAATGGAGCTTGTGTAGCATATAAAGCTTGAGCAAAATTGTGGCAAATAGGAAAGGGGTAGATTATAGCCTCAGGAAAGAATAAATAGCTGGCAAAGAGGATAGGGCAAAGTCTTGAAGGATAGCCAGTTTTGGGGAAGGGAATGATTCAGCAAAGGAAACTGAAAAGTAGGAGGAGAATGTGCCAAACAAGAGAGGGTGGTTAACAGAAATGGTGGCCAATAGGTAGAGAGGTCACTAAACATGAGTATGGAAAAAAAAATCATCAGGCAGCAGTAAAGAGATCTTTGATAACCTTAGAGAAAGAAGTTTTATGTTGGTAATACATAAGAGACAACAAATGTTTATTGATGACAACACCGGAAGTTTAGTTTCCTAAGGGGATACCTAGATTCAAAGAATCTTATGGAATTGTGCCCTTATACCCCTTATTATCTCTCTTTCATTCAATGATCCGGGTGTTTTCAAATAAGCAGCTGAGGCATGTGTTGTTATTAATGCTTCCTGAGCTATTAGGTGACTTGGGCTTTAGTCTCAGTTTTAACACTGTGACTGTGGATAAGTTTCTTAAACTGTCTGGTCCTCAGTTTTCCCATCCAAGAAATGGGAGAAGTTCAATTCAATTCAGCAATCATTTATTAAGCACCTACTTTGTCTTGGATGTTGGAGCTATAGAGACCATGAAAAAACATTTCCTCAAGAGCAAAACAATAGATCTTGAGAAAGTTATATTCTTCTCAGGTATGTAGGTGTGGCAAGGGGAAGACATAGACGCATTTAAGATAATTTCACCAGAAGATCATATAACTAGGGAGATCAGGGAAGTCATTCTGTCAGAGATTATACTCATTCTTTAAATGAAACTAAGGGCTAAAGAAGGAGGGATCACATTTTGAATACTCAGGATAATTGGTGCAATGGCATAGCTATAAGATATAAAATGTCAAGAATGCAGAACTAGCCAGTCCAGCTTAGCTGTAGTATACAGTGCACAAATGTGAATGAAATAAAATATATCCATTAATGTAAGATGAAACCAAATTATAAAGAGCTTTTAATTCCAGGCTGAGAAGTTTGTATTTTTTTTCTAGAACCATTGGTAGAACAACTTTTAGAACTATGGTATATTTTGATGGTGGTAGTAGCATGACCAGATCTTTTCTTTAGAGGGATTATTTTGGCAGTATGTGGCTAGACCTCAGGGATAAAGTGAAAGCAGGGAAACCAATCAGGAGTCAATTATAAAAGTCCAAGTGAGAGATCCTGAGATCCCTTCCTAGGGGAACAACTGTGTGCGTGGAGATAAGGGAATGGAGATAGCAATTTTTTAGAGGTAGAATAGACTAGACTCGGGAACTAAATGGGGTGAAACTGGAAAAGAAGAGTGAAAAATAGCATGACTCAAAGTGTATATGACCAAATCCTAAATGATTTCAAATATCAGTGCCACCATCAACAGAAAAAAAAGTAGAATATCAGATTAGCATTACCTATCTCCTATGGATGTCATAAGGATATAATGATCCAATGTTGTAAGGATAAAAAGGACCTTAGAATCATCTAGTTGAACAATCTTATTTTATCAATGAGGAAAGTGAGAACCAAAGAATTAAAGTGAATTGCTCAAAGTAACACTAGTAATAAGTAGCAGAGTCAAGAATCAAGGGCAAGTATTCTGATTTCAAATCCCCCACTGTATTGTATATAAAAGTATTTTGGGAAAAATATATCATATAAATTTGAGCTAATATTATCATTTATTGTCATGTGTGTTTAGCACTCTCACCCTGTAACTTCTTTTATTTTCAATAGTTGAGGCTAGAAAATGATAAATTCTTATTCTTTGTTGATTAAAAATATAAAAGTGGTTTTATTAAGATTTTTTATTCCATATGAACTTGCATTCATTCCCTTCTAGCCCTACTAAATTATATTTAGAATCTGGAAGGTAGACATGATATTACGACTTAACTAGACTTTGCTATATTTTCATAAGGAAACAACTTATTCCACTAATCTTTTTTTTTTCTCTAGTATGGTATGCTTCCAAAAGTTTAGTCAAGTATCCCTGGTCACCAGACTTAATGCTTCAGGGAACATCTTAGGTTTCAAAAAAAAAAAAAAACAAACCTCTCATTATATTTATCTTCAAGTAGCCATCAAAATATATATGATTAGGAAAAGGAATAGGAGAATAACTTTGAATGTTCTCAAATTTCTTAACTGCATCTTCAACAAAGATCATTAATGCCATTGTTTGACTACTCAGTTCTCAATTCCATGAAATCTGAAGAACCAATCATACTTTTTGTCTCTTTGTAAAAAGTGTACACTTGCAATGTCCTGACTTTTACTAATCTTACTTCAACATCTCATTTCCATACCACCATCACCACAACCTTGCAAAAATGACTGCTGAAGAGATTGCCTTTTGTAGCTATTGGTAGTTATAGTGGGAAAAGACTCTAAAAGGCTTTTTCTAACTTGAGAAAAGTTGCCATGACAATTTAATGGTCACTTGAGCTGGAGTCAGAAAATTAGGTGCTTACCAAGCAATCTAATATTTGTATTGAAGATATTACATATGGGTGAAGAATTCTATTTTAAGATTATACATGCTGGGGTAAAATTCACTTACATACATTCTTTACCAAAACCTCTTGAGAGATTAAGGATAATAGATCCTCTCTTTCTTATACTCTTCTCATATAATAATGATATTAATTATTTTACTATTCGATTAATAACATTGTGCCCAATTTTCTATTAAGCAATGAGGTAAGATTAGCTTTATATTTACTTCATGAAGTATTATCAAATGTTCCAGTTAAAGAGTGTTTTAATCAGCTACATGTACACAAGTTCAGTTTCAGTTAAACTCATCTATTCGCAGGGAACATAGTGTAATGTAATGCCAAAAGAAGGCAACTTCCCAGGTTCAAAATACCAGCATAGGTGCTCTCTATTTTATTTAGTGACAAACCAAGAACAGAGAAGATCAAAACATGACATCATTCCAAATACAGCATTTACTAAGTGTGATTAAATAATCTCCAAGTACTACCCCACCCCAGGATCTTCCAATCATTCAATCAATTACAAAGTCTCTGTTCTAAATACTTCTCCACCCCTAGGCTATACCTTAATTAAGTCCACCACAAAGCCCCTCTTCTCAAATGGAGATTAGTTTCCAAACATAAGGTCAAAAGTTCCCCACCCCTGGATCACAATTGAATCTACCCCAGAGTTACATTAAGTTTAAACACAGCACTTAATACCCAAATGGAGGTCTTTTCTTCATCTTGACACGAGGCAAGTTCTCAGCAATCTTAGTTCCTGGGGAGACAAGGCTTAGCAAGGCCATAAGATACATTGCCAGTCCCTTCATGAATTTATCCTCTGTCTGTAGAACAGTCCTAGAACCCCTGAACACATTAGCAAAGCCCTCTCCCAGGATTTCTGTAAACATACAACAAGAAAATCCTTCTTCAGGGCTTCTGAACCAACAGAAAGGCTCCCAGACCCCTGCAACAACAGCACTGTCCCTCACCAGTGGACAGTATTCACTCTGTCTGCAGGACAGTCTCCAGACCCCTGCAACAACAGTACTGTCCCTCACCAGTGGACAGTATTCACTCTCTGTCTGCAGGACAGTCTCAGGGCTTCTTAGCGAACAGCCAGGTTCCAGGACTTCTTCAACAAAAGGACAGTCTTTCACCAGTGGACAAATATGGCAAAATAACATCAAAACAGACAGACAAAGTACCAGCAAAACAGCCATGTCTCCTCAGTCCTTGGCAGCTCAGGGGGCAGGTCTCAAAAGTCCAGGGCAATTCAAAGCGGCCACCAGCAATTCTCTTAGTCTCTCTCTCTCCACGAGGTGCTGCTTCCAAAAAGATCTTCCACCTCTCTCTTGTCTCTCCAAATCTACATCACCAGCTCCTCCCACTTCAGGACTTTCTTTTCACATCAACAAGCCCATCTCACAGGTGGGATTAACAAACTCTGGGTTTTAATACAATCAATTTGAAAACCAAGCCAATACAGGGGAATCTTTAATTGCCATTACTATCACACATAGGTGCATGGAATAAGCCCTGGATTTGGAATCAGAGAACTAGTGTTTAAAACTAGGGTTAACCATGTATTTGTAGCTGTGGTGGTGTGTCTCACCTTATTGTTTCTCAGTTTTCTTATATATAAAGTAATCAAGGTGAACCAAATGATTTCTAAGGTCCTTCTAGTTTTAAATAACATGATCAATTTCTGGATTACCACCATCAGTGATGTTGTAGAATATAATACTAATATGGGCTTGATTTGATTTTAGAGTTATCTTATAGCTCCAAAATTCTGTCATTCTGATCATAATTTACCGCATTCTGTCTTCATGGAGTTTGATGAGCAAAGACTTAGTTGTATATGTTTTTAAAAAGTAATTATTACAGAGATGCTTTCCTAACAGCAGTGATGTTATCACACTCTCACCTGTGGCTTCAAGAAACTGTAGCACACTCAGTGGTCTCACCCCAGTAAAATCACCTTGGTAGACAGGCTAAACCAGGTTGAGAATAACCAATAGGACCCAAACCCATTTGTGAATTAGGGGGATGTCTACCCAAACATGTAAAGGTTTCCCCTAGCAGAATGGGTAAGTGAGAACAATTTGTTCCACCTGGCATGAAGGCAGCTGAAGCAGGCAGAGCACTCAGAGTTCAGTCAGACATTGAAGATACCAAGATCATCCACAATATCCCACTCATCTTGAGCTTTATGTTGCCTTTGGACTTTGATGACTCTGGAAGAGAGAGTGAGGCTGATAGCTTTATGCAACTCTGCCTCATTTAAACCCAATTGACATTGAAGTCAAGATGTCACCCTATAATGGCACTGGTCCTCTTCAAAAACGAAGGATGAACAACAAGATTCTATCACAATAAGATGACATAACTCTATAAGGAGACATTCAATCATATATCTTCCCAATAAAAAGATAAACAAGAACATATCAACTCAAATACCACTTAGGCACATATTAGCTGTAAGACCCTGGTCTAGTCACTTAATCTTTATCAATTTCAGCTTTTTTATGTGAAAAATTGTGATAATTATAGGGCCCTGAATTCAGAGTTGTTATTAGGATAAAATGAGTTGAAATTCATTAAGCGCTTTTCAACCCTTAAAGTACTGGAGCAATGCTAGATATAATTATCATCTTTATATGCATGCTTTGATGTGCCAAAATTCCTAAAATACATAGAGGAAAATATTAAATAATATGGTTTTAACTTCTATATTTTTCCTAATTTTTATCTGCTTCAGCAATTACCTTTACTGTTAGATGGATGAATAGGATGCCAATTAAGAGTCAATCAATCAGCAAGCATTTTTGTGGACAAGGAATGATAAAGCACTAGCCTATCACATAATGGGCTAAATGGCAAATAAACCAAAAATGTAGAGTAATTCATATTGAAATCAGGAGCTTTGAAACAAGGGTACTCAAAGAAAATTCACATATCTAGAAAGTAAGAATCTCAAACCTTCTCACTTAAATGAATTATTGCCTAAACACCAGAATCATTTTAAAATGTATTCATTTTCCTATTTCTAGCTGAAACTCTTCATAATACTAATAGTAAGAAAATGGAGATCATGGAAATGGAGAAAATGGATAAAAATGGAGAGTTGTGGAAACACGACCTGAATTCAAATCCTGACACATTACCCACTTGGGCCCTGGGAAAGACATTCATCTCTCTGGGCCTCAGGATTATAATCCCTATAGTCTCTTCCAGAAATAAAATCATGATCTCATGGTTATCACCAACATGTAAGCTGAATATCAGTCTGTCTCCACACTTTATAGGATCATTCAAGATGGCTTGGTTTATAGACTTTGGTGTATACAACCTGTACAAGTTTCCAAAGCAATGTCAAATACATGGCATTTCTGAAATGAGCTTTTTAAAATCCAACACAATAATACCAAGTCAGCATCTAAGGAAGACACGGAAGAGCACAAATTACTCTTTGGAATAAGAGAATTTGCGCAGCAATTCAGTGACATTTTTACTCGTCAGTCTCATAATAAAGTATGGCTCTAAAGAAGGGTTAAGCTGTGATGAGACTGAAAGGCAGCAAAAAAATTCCCAGCTTCCACTGATGGGAGAAGAACTGTTACAGAAATCAGGTCACAACCTCAGAGCTATTCTTACTGCTTTGATCTCCCTCACTCTGGTCTCCGCCCCATCATATCAAATGAACTTTCAGCACATTCCTAGCAACCATCTCTTTCACAACCACCTTAATTATCAGGTTGTAACTATTGTAATTGCTTCCTAATTTATTTCTCTGCCCTTAGTCTCTCCTCTCTCCAATTTACCCTCCACATAGCAATCAAAATAATCTTCCTAATGCTCAAGTGTACCATATCAGTTACCATTTAGGAACCTTTAGTCATTTCCTAAGGCCTCAAGGATAGAATATCAACTCTTCAATTTGTCATTGAGACCCATTTATAATATGAACAGATTATCAGCCTTAAAGACTTATTTCATATTATTTCACACCACACTCTCCATTCCAATTCAGAAAGTCAACTTTCTGTTCCCTGAAGTCAGTATTATATCTCTTGCTCAATGTCTTAAAGAATTCCTTTCATACTGGGACCTCTTATTATCATTAGCTTAATTCAGAACTTAGTGGATATATTTCCTTCTAAGAGAAACCTTTTTCCTTATCCCTCTATTTGTCAGGTTTCCCTTCCTTCTTATATTTCTTTATCTGTTGTAGTTATCTTGTATTTCTTTATCTATTTATGCATTTTATCCAATCAATATTATATGAGTTCCCTGAGTATATACAGAGTTTTTGATTTTTTTCTTTTTATTTCCAGTACCTTAGTACTATTCTGCACAACATGGATTTCATTCCTAGCTATCTCATTCACTACCATATGATATTTACTAAATTTATTAAACATATTAAAATATTGGTTCCCTCATCTATATAATGGGGGCAATAATAATATTTTTATTGCCTATCTCACAGAATTTATAATGGGATCAAAAGAAAATGCAAAGTAATTTGCAAATCACAATATGCAATGTAAATGCAATCTATTATTATCATTATTGCTATTATTATTATAAGGATTACTACTTCATATTCCAGAATAAAAAGATACAAATGTGCTAAAACTCACAATATTAATATACAGAATGCCAAATTAAAGCATATAACTAAAAACACCCCCACAAAGCAATCCAACAGTAGACACCATGCCATTTGAATTACCAGAGATGATTAACAAAGGAAAAGTAACAAAACAAAACTGAGTTTTTATTTCCATCTTTTCTTACACTGGATATTATTCCTTACTACCCTCTCATTTTGAACATTAACAAAATCATAATATACACTTATCAAATGATACATTCATAGAACGGGAGAGCCTAGGTTGGGGGATGATATAGTTCATTTAGACCAAACCCTTCAGCTCACAATGGAGAAATTCAACCTCAGAAAACTGAAGTGATTTCCTCAAAGCCATCTATCTAACTGGTGCCAGAGCAAGGACCAAATCTAGATCTTCTGATTTCTAAACATCTACTCTTTACATTATATTTGCAGCTGCCCATGAAACGTTCCTCCCAGTATCAGCTTCTGCCATTTCCCTTACTTCTTTGGATACTAGCTGCCTAGTGTGAGGAGTAAATAAAGAAGCGCAAGAAGAAGTAAGCATAAATGTCCCAAAGAAGATATATGGCAAATAAATTCATTAGATTTAGAGGGATAAAGGGGATGTGGCAAACAATTAGGGTTTGAAGTTCTTTTTTTTTTCAATATAAACTATTTTGACTTTATTACAGTGATTTGATACAATCTTTGATATAGGAGAAGAAGCTGACAACATGCAAAAGCAGGTTTTTTTTTAAGTTCTAGATCCTAGATTTGGAGCCCCAAGGGGTGGAGGGAAACATAGACACCAGGCTTTTCTCCTCATCTCTCTCAGTTGAACATTTGAGAACAGCTGAGGCTAGGCTGCAGCGTTCTCCTCAGCTCCCTGGAGGCGGGAGTAATCATATACTGTCCCCAGAGGGAGGCAGTAGTACTCCAGTCTCAACCACCCTGAAGAGGACCTGCAGTGACCCTTGGGCTAAGTCCAGAATAAGGGCTCAGGGAGACTTACTGTGTTCATCTTTTTCTGAGCTGATGCTCTTGGGTTCATGGCACAGTCTTCCACTTCCAGTCCAGGTGAGGAGCAGGTGCTGTGACCTAAACCAGTTCCTGAATGAGGTGAATATCTTGGCAAATTCAAACCAGTGCAACTGGCCCCGAGGATGGGGACGGGCAACCTCCCCTCCCAAACCTTCCTCTCTTGTCCCAAGAGTGTGTGGAGGAAAGGGAAAAGAAAGAAGCCACCCCAAGCCCAACAAGGCAGTTTTCATTGGAAAATAAGTTAAGTCCTTCGACACATCTTCCTCTGACATGGCTTGGCCTCTGGGGTCCCTGAGCATGCTGACACCTTGTGTGATGGTGATGGCAGGGGGTTACAGTTCATGCTTAGGACCCAGCCCAGTTTGTTGTGCAGCACCTGTTTGAGGCCAGGTGGCAGAGGCAACCCTTCCAGTGTGTCCCCAGAGTCAGGCAGCAGTTGGCGCAGGCAGTAGCAACACAGATACTGCAGGGAAGTGAGGCTGGTACAGGAATGGATCACCTTCATGATGCTCTTGGCGGCAGTGGAGCAAACCACGGGGTAGAACTTCTTGTTCTGCAGTTTGGTGTTGGCAACTCCTATGCATTTCCTGTTTTTGAAGAAGGTCAGGGTCCCATGCCAAGTGTCTCAGTGAACCCCGATGTTGGAGACCTGGCCAAACCGTGATGAGAAGCTCATCTTGTCGACCTTGTGATGGAGAAGTCCTGTGTAAGAGAGGCCCCAGCTATCTTCATCCTTGCCCAGCAAGCTACAGAACATGTGGCGATAATTGTCCAGATTAACATCTGATGTCCCAATGCCAACCATCATATCAGTGCCGTAGCCTGGAGAAGTCACCTTAATCTCCCAAAAGCGATGGCCTTCACACAGTTCCTTGTTTCCTCCTATGGCTGCTGTGCCATATTCCATGTGAAAATTGACTTTGCAGTTGTCACAACTCAGCAGAGTGGCTGTTGATTTGTTCAGATCATCCCATACCCAATCAAAATAGTCATCTTCCTCTCCACACTGGCAGTCCCTGCTTCGATGGCTGGGGTGGAGGCTGGCACAATACGGAGTTTCACTTTGGCTCTCACAGTCACAGTAGGTCTGCACAATCACAGGCACAGCACTCGGGATGGATGGTGGCAGGGAGGGGAACTCTGCCGGTGAATCTGAGTCACTGTCCATCGTAATCATAGCCCCAGTTGGTGGTGCCATAGGCCAAAGCCACAGCTTGGGCATCTGCCTCCCGGCGGACCCCACTCAGAACAAAATGCCAGGCCCGGCTACTGCGGGTGCGTTGGGCCATGGCAGAGAAGATCTCAGGCGCCGCCACTGCCGTGCTCCGCTCCAGCCCTGCACTCTGACCTACTTAGGGTTTGAAGTTCTTAAGGTCAGAAATGAAGCAAAATGGTGACCATGGTGGAACGAATTTTCCTCTTGGTTTACGGTCTGTCCATGCCTATTTCCCTAATCTATGAGGATAATCTAGTCATGGCAAAATCAGAAGTTTAAAATAGAAGATGAATGGAAAATCACTGTCAGGAGTTCTAGCATACACTGGATCCCAATCTATACCTTTGTGATGAGTCCTAGATTCTGATTCCCTAAGACTTCATCTAAAGACTGATTTTAAAGGAAATGTTAACTGAAAATCAAAAGGTGCTGTGTTTTGTTACGTGTGGCCATTTGCCTAGTCACGGGATAGTAAATAAACCAAATGGTGTCTTCCCTAGCACTCTAGAATCTGAAGTAACCAACAAACTATGGAGATGAAAGGTGCTATCTGTATACAGAAATATCGTGATCTTAATGTCATATGTCACATAAACTATGATTGTTATTTTTAATTGATCCCATGAAAAAAGGCAAATAATTATACATACTTTCAAAGCATTTCAGTCTATTCCCAAAGACGCTCTGACAGTTCCCATGACTGACGTTCAAGTGATTATGTCAAGTTCAGAGGGGAGGCAAAATTTTGGCAAGAAAATGGGAACTTGTGCACAGAAGATTCTGATTGGGGAAATCTATAGTGACCATCAACCTTTCTATAAGTGAATAGTCATATATCACAACGGAAAAGTAGGGCTTGAATCTCTAATAAGGCTGTCCATTATTGAGAACCATAGAGAACCTAGCACTTTGTTGGCATTTCCACTCAGCCTACTGGAGTGACTTAACTTCCAGGACAAATGTGGTACTCCTAGCTTCCAATGAAATAGCAATAGGCTTGAGGTCAGCATCTCCACCTGGTCTTTAAATGATCAAGAGTTCAGTGAGTGAAATTTAGAAGAGTTTTAAATTAAAATGATGAGTTTGAGTAAGCTATTGATAGAAAAGTAGATAAGTGTATAAAAACTGATTTTGAAGTCAAAATAAGATTAAATGTTTAAAGACAAATTGTTACAGAAAAAAATTGCATCTATACTATGCATTATTCACCTTGCAAAATTAAATAAATACCAGATCCATACCTTCTTGTGTTTATTGTTTTGACTTTCTTTCTTTTGAAAACATAGGTAATATTCTGGAAAGTAACTTGGAACTATGCTCCAGTAGTTATACCATTTGAACCAATGATAGCATCATTAGGTCCAAAACAATGAGGGAGAAATATATGTGTGTATGTATATGTATATGTATATATATTATATGTATGTGTATGTATGCATATATACACACATAATATATACATGTGTGTACACATATGTATATAATGTATACATATGTATACACAGAGTAGCTTGCATCTCTCTGTCTCTTCTTTGTGTGTGTATGTGTATATAAATATACACATACATATACATTAAAAAGTTTCTTAGTAGTAAAAACTATAATCTAAGATGGTACAGAGATATCAAAATATTGGGGGAATGCATATTTTTAACTAGTGATATATAAACGTAACAGAATATTAATATGCCATATGAAATGGACACTTTTAGAGGAAACTGGAAAGATGTTTGTGAACTAATGCAATTAGGTGAGAAGAACTTCAAAAATAATCTATATAATGAAAATATCACTTACAGTCTCTGAAATGTTGCAAAGAGTTTAAAATTCTGATCAAAGCCATGAAAACGCATGAATTCAGAGGAATAAAGAGGATATAAACCACTTACCTCCTGCCAGAGAAGTAATTGCTTTAAAATGAGGAATAATACTTACATTTTCAGACATGGCCAGTGTGAGAATTTGTTTTGCTGGATATTTCTAATGAGTGCCTTTTTTTCTTTTTTTTTTTTAATTGTTCAACTAGAGATAGAGTTGGAGAGGTAAATACTTACAAAATATAATAAAAAAAAGTAAGAATAATGATTTGTTCTCTTAAATAGAAAAGACTAAATATAGGGTGCATTATTTTGAAATGGAAAAAAGAAAACATTTTATAAATATGCCTTTTCAAAAAAGATGCTGGTCATTACAAATAAATATTTTCTTAACAGAGTTGATCACTATAGATGTTTTCATTATTCTTCCTGCTGAACACTTTTGAATTTTATCTACCATAGTTATTTTAGGTAGGCCAGTGTTGCTACATAATCTGATCAATTACATAGATTCTCTGTAATTACAAGTGAAGTGTTGTTTATCTTGTTTGTTTTAGCTTAGTTAACATTCACCAACTGACTCTTTCTGGGTCTTTAATAGGGTGGAGTAAATAACTGGTAAGAAAAGGAGCTGAAAGTCACCATTGTTCATTAAAATGAACAAGTGCTGATAGTCAATAAACATTTCCTGGAACTTTTTAAGTGATGGGGAAACAAATATATAAAAAGACAGACTTTATGCTAAAGGAGTTTATAAACTAGCAGAGGAAGTCAATACAGAAAAGCGAAGAGGATAGGATGTAAAGAAGGTAGTCTATTCAGGGACGTGGTAGAGAGAGTACACTGCTGCCAAGTGAGAAATAAGGAGACAGTATGAACTGACATACCTCCTTAAACGAAACTTTTGGAGTTCATGGTTCTTTCATTCTGAGGGGAAGAGGTTAGTGATTAGGGAAAGAACCAAGGCTGATGGGATCTTGAGGGACAATGAGGTTTCCCAACAATGGGCTTTCTGGGACAGGGTAGAGAAGTAAGAGATGACCCAGAACCGGCAGTCAGGGGTTATTAGTTAGGTACATAGTGAACAGTGCAAAACACTTGGACTCAAAATGACCTGAGATCAAATCTTGACTTAGATAATTGACTAGATAAATCATTTAACATTTCTGTGCCTTCAATTTCCTCAACTGTAAAAGAAAACCACTGAACTTGGTAACCTCTACTGTCCAGTATAGCTCTAAATCTATAATACTATGACCCTTCTTTAACACATTTCAGTGAATGTGCATTAGTTTCTGGTTTCCATAGAATAAAAGATCTCAGTAATTCTGGATACAAATGCTTTTAGTTATAAGATTAAAAATCTGTGGCCTTGTTAGATGCTCCCATTTTCTATGAAACTTTTATATTCCTTCACATTACCAAGTGGACAGCAACAGTCTTTAAATACTTGGCTACCAAAGTCACTTTCCTCGAGGGTCTCCTCCACAGATTTTTCCCTTGGTCTTCAATTAGTCTGTTCCAGTCAGAAGAACTATCTTATTCATCTTACTAGAGGTGAAATCTTCAAGAAACTCTTTTCCCCTGCTTTTAAACTATTTTCTATGCATGACATCATTACTTATGTGTGAAGATCTGTTTTCTACCCAATGACAATAGAGCAGCTTTCTTCTGAAAAGTCACGTCTCCTTCCTCCCTCAAGACCTTTCCCTAGTCAAAATCTTTCTCTTCTTTGAAAAGAGTACATTGCTTTTTCAGCCTGGAGCCACCCATACTACTTAGATGCAAAAGAGACCCAGTAATATTTGTGGAAAATAAAGTTAATGTGATCCCAAACACAAATTATAGCCCAAAATGCCAATTAAATAATATTTTATTACTCAGTTATTAATGTTTTTCAAGTGACCATGTCACATGAAAAATAGGGTATCTTTTCACATTTTCTTCATTCTCTCTCCTTGGCTCCCTTACCTTGCCAACAACAAAAAAGCTTAGTTTTCAGAAAAAAACATGTGTACAAACATCTAGTTAATCATTGTTTTAATTAATCCTTAATGGTATTTTTCTCAAATTGCATGTAAAGACAGTTTACAACATTCATTTCTGTAAAACTTCAATCTTGGGGCATATGGAGGACCAGACAATGAGGGAGCAGCATGTGGAGGCCAGACAAGGCCCAGACAAAGTGGCAACAAGTTGATCCACCAAGACCAAGGGCCATTCCCAGGCCTAATCACCACAGGGCTGGGATCTGTCAGAGCTGGGTAAGAGACAAAAGCAGGGCCCGTGGCAGTGGCAGCAGCTACTCCTGGGACTATCAACCCACAGCCTGGAAATTTAGAAAGCACCTATCTCAACTTCCAAGGACCAGCATGGCAGAGTGAACCCTAGCTGCTCCAGTCCCCTCCCCCCAACTCTGAAAACACAGAAATTATACTTCCAGAGTAAAATTTTAAACAGTAAAAGTTTGGGAATCCTAGAAGAAGGGCTAATGCCCTGCCTCAAAATGGGTAAAAACCAATTGCAAAAACAAAGGCTCTAGAATCCTATTATTGTGAGAGTAAGAAACCAAATTCAGAAGGAGACAGCATTGACTCCACACCCACAGGTGAAGCCTCAACAGGGAAGAAGAATTGGTCTCAGGCCCAGAAAGCATTCTTAGAAGAGCTCAATAAAGACTTTGAGAACCAAATTAGAGAGGTAGAAGATAAAATAACAATTTAAAAAAATCAAAATTGCAAAAATGAAAAATATTTCAATGAAAAAAGCATCTCTTTAAAAAGAAAAATGTGTGAACTAAAAATGAAATCTGAAAATATTGAAAAGGAGCTTCAAAAACTGAGGACAATAATTTGCTAAAAATTATAATCAAATAATTCAAAGCTAATGAATCTATGAGGCACCAAATTTCAGTTAAAGAAAACATCAAGAATGAAAAATTAGAAAAAATAGGTAAAATATCTCAATGGAAAAATAACTGACATGGAAAAGAGATCCAAGAGAGATAATCTGAGAATTATTGGTCTAATGAAAAATCATAATGAAAAAATGAGCCTGGAAAACATCTTTCAAAAGATCATCAAGGAAAACTGACCTGAGATCCTAGAACCACAGGGTAAAATAGAAATAGAGAGAATCCACCAGACACATCTTGAAAGAGATTCCAAATTGAAAACTCTGCTAAATTTTGTAGCCAAATTCTAGAACTATCAGAAAAAGGAGAAAATACTACCAGAAGCCAGAAAGAAACAATTCAAATATAGTGGAACTATAGTGATGATGGCACAGGATCTGGCAGCTTCTACATTGAAAGATCAGAGGGACAGAAATATGATATTTTGCAAGGCAAAAGAGCTTGGGTTACAAACAAGGATCAACTAACCAGTGAAACTGAGCATAATCTTTCAGGCAAGAGGTGAGCATGCAATTATATAAGGGACTTCCAGATTATCCTGATGAAAAAGCCAGAGCTCAATGGAAAATTCACCCTCCAAATACAAGACTCAAGAGAGACATAGAAAGGTAAATAGGGAAAACACACACACACACACAGAACTTGTTATTTAATAAGAGCAAAGTGTTTATATCCCTATATGATATCTTTTAATATTGAGAATTGTATACTTATCCTGACATTTAAAAGGGATATAGCTAAATATTGGGTGTAGGTATAAATTACACAAAATGATGATAAAAACCTTATAAAGGGCTGCAAAGGGACTGCAATGTAAGAAGAGGAAAGAATGAAGCAGAAAAAGGTAAATTATGCCACACAAAGAGGCATAAAAACATTATAGTAGAGGGAAACAATAGAGGGAGATACCTCATTGGTTCAGGTGTAAGGAGGGAATAACACAATCAATTAAGCATAGGACTCTATTGAGAAGAGACATAAAGCCTATCATAATAGAGGGAATGAGGGGAGGGAGAGGAACATTGCATGAGATCTATTTTCATCAATCTTGGTTCAAGGAAGAAATAACATACTACATTAAGTATAAAAATCTGTCATACACTACAGGCAGTGGAAGGAGGGAAGGACTAAGAAAAGGTGTGAGGGTTTAGAAGGAAGGGAAGAAGCAGTAAGAGGGAAGGGTAAGAAAAGGGTGGGGGGCTGATAAGGAGGGAATAATGAGGGAGGCAGTGGTCAAAAGGAAAATCTTAAGAAGGGAAAGGAAGAAGGGGAAAAATAAAAGCATAAACAGGGGAGGGAATAGGATGGAGGAAAAGATATAGTTAGTAATCATAACTCTGAAATGTGAATGGGATGAACTCTTCCATAAAATGGAGGCAAATAGCAGAATGGATTAAAAGTCATAATCCTATAATATGCTGGTTACAAGAAACACATTTGAAACAGTGGGATACACACAGGGTAAAGTAAGGCTGGAGGAAAATATTTTATGTCTCAGCTAAAGTTAAAAAAAAAAAACAGGGGTAGCAATCCTTATCTGAGACAAAGCAAAAGCAAAAAATAGATCTAATTAAAAAAAGATAAGGAAGAAAACTATATCCTGCTAAATGGCACCATCACAAATGAAGTAATATCATTACTAAACATTTATGCACAAAGTGGCACAACATCCAAATTCCTAAAGGAGAAGTTAAGGGAGTTAGAGGAAGAAAGTGATAGCAAAATTATACTAGTGGAGGACTTCAATCTCCCCCCTCTGAACTTAATAAATCTAACCTCAAAATAAACAAGAAAGAAGTTAAGGAGGTAAATAAAATCTTAGAAGAGATAGATATGGTAGACTGCTAAAGAAATGTGAATGGGGATAAAAAGGAATATACCTTCTTCTCAGTGGTACATGGCACATAACACAAAAATTGACAATACTAGGGCATAAAAAGCTCACGATTCAGTGCAGAAAGGCAGAAATATTAAATGCATCCTTCTCAGATCATGATGCAATAAAAATTATATGCAATAAAGGGTCATGGAAGGATAGACTAAAACTAATTGGAAACTAAATAACTTAATCCTAAAGAATGAGTGGGTCAAACAAGAAATTACAGAAACAATCAGTAACTTCATTCAAGAGAATGACAACAATGAGACAACATACCAAAACTTGTGGGATGCAGAAAAAAGCAGTTTTTAGGGCAAGTTTTATATCCCTGAATGCACACATAAATAAAATAGAGAAAATTGAGGTCAATAAATTGGACATGCAACTGAAAAATCTAGAAGAAAAAACAAATTTAAAATAACCAAGTAAATATTAAATTAGAAAGAATGAAAACTAAAGGAGACATTAATAAAATTTAATTCAAGAAAACAATTGAATTAATAAATAAAACTAATAGTTGGTATTATGAAAAAACAATAAAATTGATAGACCTTAATCAATATGATAAAAAAGTAGAAACCAAATTATAAGTATAAAAAATGAAAAGGGTGAATCTACCTCCAATGAAGAGGAAATTAAAACAATAATTAGAAATTATTTTGTCCAATTGTATGCATGTAAATTTGACAATCTTAGTGAAATGCATGAATATTTACAAAAATATAAATTGCCCAGATTAACTGAAGAGGAAGTAAACTACTTAAATAACACCATCTCAGGAAAAAAAAATTGAACAAACCATCAATGAACTCCCTAGGAAAAAATCTCCAGGCCCAAATGGGTTTATTAGTGAATTCTACCAAAAATTTAAAGAACAACTGATTCCCAATTCCCAATAGTTTACAAACTATTTGGGGAAACTGGAGAAGGAGACCTACCAAATTCTTTTTTGACACAATTATGGGAAGATACAGTAAATTTGACATTAAATCAGAAAGAGACAAAACAGATAAAGAAAATTATAGAGCCATTTCCCTCATGAATATAGATGCAAAAATTCTAAATAAAATGTTAGCAAAAAGACTACAGCAACTTATCACAAGAATAATAAACTTTGATCAAGTAGGATTTATTCCAGGAATGCAAGGGTGGATCAATATCAGGAAAACTATCAGTATAATTGATCACATCAACAACAAAACTAGCAGAAACCATATGATTATCTCAATAGATGCAGAAAAGGCTTTTGACAAAATACAACACCCATTTCTGTTAAAAACACCAGAAATTATAGGAATAAATGGAGTCTTCCTTAAAATAATTAGTATCTATCTAAAACCATCAGCAAGTATAATATGTAATGGGGATAAGCTAGAAGCATTTCCAATAAGATCAGGGGTGAAAAAAGGATGTCCACTATCACTCTTCTTATTCAATCTGGTACTAGAAATGTTAGCAGCAGCAATAAGTGAAGAAAAAGTAATTGAAGGAATCAAATTAGGCAAAGAAGAGACTATGCTATCATTCTTTGCAGATACCATGATGACATACTTAGAAAATCCTAGAGAATCAAGTAAAAAACTACTTGAGATAATAAATTTGGAAAAGTTGCAAAAACCCACAGAAGTCCTTGGCATTCCTGTACATCTCTAAGGAAATCCAACAGCAAGAGACAGACCAAGAAATCCCATTTAAAGTTACTGTAGACATTATAAAGTATTTGGTAATGTATCTGCCAAAACAATCCCAAGACTTATATGAACACAATTACAAAACACTTTTCACACAAATGAAGTCACATCTAACTAATTGGAAAAACATCAATTGCTCATGGCTGGGTCATTAATATAATAAAAACAACAATTTTACATAAATTAAATTACATATTTACTGCCATACCAATAAATCTACAAAAAAATTACTTGTAGAGCAAGAAAAAATAGTAGCAGAATTCTTTTGGAAGAACAAAAGGTCCAGAATATCAATGCAATTAATGAAAACAAATGCTAGGGAAGGTGGCCTAGCCATACCAGATTTTAATCTGTATTATAAAACAACAGTCATCAAAATTACTTGGCACTGGCTGAGGAATAGACTAGTGGATCAAAGAATAGATTGGGTACACAAGACTCAGCAGCTAATGACTATAGAATCTACTATTTGATAAACCCCAAAACCCCAGTTTGGGGGATAAGAATGCACTATTTGACCAAAACTGCTGGAAAAACTGGAACATAGTATGGCAGAAATTGTGCATAGACAAATATCTAACACTGTACACCAAAATAAAATCAAAATGGGTGCATGATCTATGCATAAAGGCTGATACTATAAGCAATTTGGGAGAGCAACAAATAGTTTACCTGTCAGATCTATGGAGGGGGAATATTTTATGATGAAACAAGAGTTAGAGAGCATTGTAAAATGCAAAATGGATAATTATGATTACATTAAATTGAAAAGTTTCTGCATAAATAAAACCACATAACCAAGATTAAGAAGAAAGTAGAAAATTGGGAAAGAATTTTTACAACTAGTGTCTCTGATAAAGGCCTCATTTCTAAAATATACAAAGAATTGAGTCAAATCTATAGGAATACAAGCCACTCTCCAATTAATAAATGGTCAAAAAATATGAACAGTCAGTTCTCAGAAAATGAAATTAAAGATATCTATAAGCATATGAAAAAAATATTTTAAATCACTAGTGATCAGAGAAATGAAATAAAAACAACTCTGATGTAGCACATCTTATTGGCCAGATTGGCTAAGATGACAGAACAGGAAAATGATAAATGCTGGAGAGGATGTGGAAAAATCGGAACATTAAAGCATTGTTGGTGGAGTTGTGAACTGATCCAGCCATTCTGGAGAGCAATCTGGAACTATGCCCAAAGGGATATAAATAAGTGCATACCGTTAGATCCAGCAATACCCCTTCTAGGGTTATATCCCAAAGAGATAGAGAAGTGGGAGGAGAACACATATGTACAAAAAATATTTATTGCAGCTCTCTTTTGGTGGCAAAGAATTGGAAATCAAGGGGGTGCCCATCAATTGGAGAATGGCTGAACAAGTTGTGGTATATGAATCTAATGGAATACTACTGTGCTATAAGAAATGAGGAATAGACAGACTTCATAATACCCTGGTGTAATGTAATGCCAAGGAAAGACAACTTCCCAAGGTTCAGAATACCAGCATAGGTGCTCTCCATTTTATTCAGTGACAAACCAAGAACAGAGAAGATCAAAACATGACATCATTCCAAATACAGCATTTACTAAGTGTGATTAAATAATCTCCAAGCACTACCCCACCCCAGGACCTTCCAATCATTCAATCAATTACAAAGTCTCTGTTCTAAATACTTCTCCACCCCTAGGCTATACCTTCATTTAGTCCACCACAAAGCCCCTCTTCTCAAATGGAGATTAGTTTCCAAACATAAGGTCAAAAGTTCCCCACCCCTGGATCACAATTGAATCTACCCCAGAGTTACATCAAGTTTAAACACAGCACTTAATACCCAAATGGAGGTCTTTTCTTCATCTTGACACGAGGCAAGTTCTCAGCAATCTTACTTCCTGGGGAGACAAGGCTTAGCAAGGCCATAAGATACATTGCCAGTCCCTTCATGAATTCATCTTCTGTCTGTAGAACAGTCCTAGAACCCCTGAACACATTAGCAAAACCCTCTCCCAGGATTTCTGTAAACATATAACAAGAAAATCCTTCTTCAAGGCTTCTGAACCAACAGAAAGGCTCCCAGACTCCTGCAACAACAGCACTGTCCTTCACCAGTGGACAGTATTCATTCTGTCTGCAGGACAGTCTCCAGACCCCTGCAACAACAGCACTGTCCTTCACCAGTGGACAGTATTCATTCTCTGTCTGCAGGACAGTCTCAGGGCTTCTTAGTGAACAGCCAGGTTCCAGGACTTCTTCAACAAAAGGACTGTCTTTCACCAGTGGACAAATCTGGCAAAACAACATCAAAACAGACAGACAAAGTACCAGCAAAACAGCCATGTCTCCTCAGTCCTTGGCAGCTCAGGGGGCAGGTCTCAAAAGTCCAGGGCAATTCAAAGCGGCCACCAGCAATTCTCTTAGTCTCTCTCTCTCTCCACGAGGTGCTGCTTCCAAAAAGTTCTTCCGCCTCTCTCTTATCTCTCCAAATCTATGTCACCAGCTCCTCCCAGTTCAGGACTTTCTTTTCACATCAACAAGTCCATCCCACAGGTGGGATTAACAAGCTCTGGGTTTTAACACAATCAATTTGAAAACCAAGCCAATACAGGGGAATCTTTAATTGCCATTACTATCACACCTGGAAAGACTTATACAAACTGATGCTGAGCAAGAAAAGTAGAAGCAGGAGAAATCTGTGAACAATCACAGACACAACGTATGTGTGATGACTAACTTCAATACACTGGGCTTCTCTCAGCAATGTAAGGTTAGAAGACAACTCCAAAAGACTCATGATCGAAACAGATATCCACGTCCAGAGAAAGAGCTTAGGAGTCTCAATGGAGATTGAAATAAACCACTTGCTCCTTTACTTTTTCTTGTTTTGTTTTGTTTCCTCTGCCCCACTAAGCATACCATCAATTATAATCCATCTTCACAACCTAACTAATGATTAATATGAAGACATTCCTAAATCCTATATTTGAGGCATGCCACCAGGATGGTTGGGGGGGGGATTTAGATGAGAAAGGGGGAGAAAATTTGAAACTCAAGGGACTGTGCAACTGAATGTTGTAAGCTAAAAATAAATAAACTAATTAATTGTTAAAAATAAATAAAATTTTGAGCTTGAAATTAATTGTCCTTCCTCTATTCCCTCACCTCTCCCCAAGACAGTAAGCAAACTGATATAAATTACACATGTACTATCATGTTAAACATATTTACATGTTAGGTTGGAAAAGAAGAATAAAAACAAAAGTGGAAAAAAGCAATAGAAAGAAAAAAATAAAAAGTAGAAATAGTATGTTTCAAACTACATTCAGCCTCCATAGTTCTCTCCCTAAATGTGGTTAGGATTTTTCCATCATGAGTCTTTTGGAATTGTCTAGGATCATTGGATTGTTGAGAAGAACAAAACATATCATTACACAATGTTCCTGTTGCTATTTTCAACGTTCTCCTGGTTCTGTTCACTTCATTTGGCATTAGTTCATATAAGTCTTTTCAGGTTTTTCTGAAATCTCCTTATTCCTCATTTCTTATTGCACAACAGGATTCCATTACATTCATATGCATCAGTTTGTTCAGCCATTCCCAAAATGATGGGCATCGCCTAAATTTCCAATTCTTTGCTACCACAAGGAGAGCTGCTATAAATATGTATGTACATGTGCATTCTTTTCCCTTTTTATGATCTCATTAGGATAGAGAGCTATTAGTGGTATTGCTGGATCAAAGAGTATGTACAGTTTTGTTGGGTATGGTTCCAAATTGCTCTCCAGAATGGTTGGATCAGTTCACAACTCCACCAACAATACATTAGTATTCCAATTTTTCCACATCTTTTTCAACATTTATCATTTTCATTTTCTGTCATATTAATCAATTTGAGAGGTGTGAAGTGGTACCTCAGGGTTTCTTTAAATTTCATTTCTAAAATCAATAGTTATTTACAGCTAAATTAATTGTTTTTAGTAGTTTTTAGTTCATTCTTTAGGATTTTCTAACTATACCATCATATCATTTACAAAGTATATTAATTTTGTTTCCTCATTGCCTATTCTAATTCCTTCCATTCTTTTTCATCTCTTTTTGCTAACACTAACATTTCAATATTGCATAATAGTAATGAAAATGAGCCTCCTTGTTTCACCCCTGTCTCACTGGGAATGCTTCTTACTTAGCCCAACTATATACAATGGGTACTGATGGCTTTAGGTAGATGCTGTTCAACATTTTAAGAAAATCTACATTTATTCTTATAGTCTCTACTATTTTCAATAAGAATGGGTGTTTTTTAATGGAAAGCTTTTTCTGTTTCATTTGAGATAATCATATGATTTTCTTAGTTATTTATATGTTCTATTAAACTGATCCTAATACTGAACCAGCCCTGAACTCCTGGAAAAAAACCCATCTGGTCATAGGATATTATCCTCATGAAAAATCATTGTCATCTCTTTGCGCATATATATATGTGTGTGTCTATGTTTGTATATGTATGTGTGCATATATTTGCATGTGTGTGCAAGCATGTACATATTCCTATCTATGTATATGTATGTGCCTATGAATATGCATATGTGCATATACATGTGTTTATATGTATTTGTATGTATGTCACACACATGTATGTATACAAATATATATACACTCACACATATAAAATTTTTTCATCAAAATTCATAAAGAAAATAGTTTTCTTTCTCTTTTTTGACTCTTCTTGGCTTAGGCATCAGCACAGTATTTATATCACAAAAGGAATTTGGTAGTAGTCTTTTTCACCTTTTTTTCCCCAATAGTCTATATCATGTTGGAATTAATTGTTCTTTAAATGTTTAATAGAATACACTTACAAATCCATCTTGACATTGGCATTTTTCTTTGGGAGTTATTGATGGCTTGTTCAATTCTTTTTCTAAAATTACTTTATATAAGTATTTTATTTCCTCTTCTGTTAATCTGTGCAATCTCTTTCTCTCTCTTCAAATATATACGTGTGTGTGTAAATATCAATCCATTTCACATAGATTGTCAGATTTTTTGGCATACAGTTGGGAAAAGAAGCTCCAAATTATTACTTTAATTACCTCTTCATTGGTGATGAATTCATTCTTTTCATTTTTTATACTGGTAATTTGATTTTCTTTTTTAATCAAATAAATCAAAGATTTATTGATTTTATTGATTTTCCCTCATGAAACTATCTCTTAGTTATAGTTATTATTTCAACAGTTTTCTTATTTTCAATTTTATTAATCTCTCCTTTGATTTTTAAAATTTCCAAATTGGTATTAAATTGGTGAATTTCAATTTTTTTTGTTTTTGTTGTTCTAACTTTTTAGTTGCATGCAAACTCCTTGGTCTCCTCTTTCTCTATTTTATTCATGTAAGCATTTAGACATGTAAATTTTCTCTAAGAACTTCTCTGACTGCATCCCATAAGTTTTGGTTTGTTGTTTCATAATTGTCATTCTGTTTGATGAAATTATTGATTGTTTCTATGATTTGTTGTTTGACTCACTCTTTCTTTAGGATTAGATTATTTAGTACACCACTAGGTTTTAGCCTATCTTTATGTTTATTACATGTAATTTTTATTGTACCATGATCTGAAAAGTATTCATTTAATATTTCTGCCTTTCTGTATTTAATTGTGAGGTTTTTATGCTCTCAATTTATGCTCTCAATGTTCAATTTTTTATTAGGTGTCATACACTGCTGAGGAAAAAAATATATAACTTTCTATCTCCAATCATTTCTTTTCTCCAGAGGGCTATCATTTCTAACTTTTCTAAAAATTCTATTCAATTCCTTAATCTCATTCTTGTTTATTTTGTGGTTATATTTATCTAGTTTTTAAAGGAGTAGACTGAGGTCCCCTACTAATATAATTCTACTGTCTATTTCTTCCTACTGTAATTAATTTAATTTCATCTCTAAAACTTTGAATGTTATACCAGTTGGGACCCATACGTTTACTATTGATATTACTTCATTGTCATCATAACTTTTGGCAAGATGTAGTTCCCTTCCTTATCTCTTTTTTATGTCTATTGTGTTTTGCTTTTGCTTTCTCTGGGATCAAGACTGCTACTCCAGATCTTTCTTTTTTTTTCTTTCTTCTTTTTACTTCAGTTGAAGTATACTATATTTTCTCTCTCATTTACTTTGTGTTTATCTCTCTGCTTCCAATGTGTTTTTGTAAACAACAAGTTGTAGAATACTGTTTTTTTTTAATCCATTCTGCTACCTGCTTCCATTTTATGGGAGATTATATTCCAATCACATTCTCAGTTATAACTACTAACTTTATATTTCTCTCAATTCTATTACCTCCACCTTTACACTTTTTTCTCTCTTTTCACTCTCTCTGTCCTCATAAGAATGTTGCTTCTGACTACCACCTTCCTCAATCTGCCTTCCTTTCTATCAGCCCCAACTTTCCCTTTTCTTTTCCTATTCTCCTCCTAATTGCCTATAAGATAAGATAAATTTCTTAGCCAACTGAGTGTGTATGTTATTCCTTCTTTGAGTCAAATCTGATTAGCGTAAGTTTGAAACAATGCTCACCTCTCCAATAACATATCTTTTGCACCTCTTTATGTGATGTAATGCATCCTTTTCTGCCTCTTCCTTTCCTCTTCTCCAAGGACAATCCTTTTTATCACTTTTCAGTTGCTTTTTATATCATGACATCAAAGTCAACTTATACTCATTCCTTCTGTCTGTGTATACACTTTCTAACTGCCCTAATAAAGACACAGTTCTCAAGAGTTACAAGTGTTATCTTCCCATGTAGTTAAAACAATCTAAATGTTATTGAATAATATGTTGTTTACTTTTTTCTTTCCTAGTTATCTTTTTATGTTTATTTTGAAAATAATATTTGAAGATTGAATTTTCTGCCCAGTTATGGTGTGCTTTCATCAGGAAAGTTTGAAAGTCCCCTATTTCCTTGAATGTCTATCTTTTCCCCTGAAAGATTATCCTTAATTTTGGGGGGATTCTTTCAATGACTCTTACCCTCTGGTTCTAGGATACCAGGGAAACTTTCCTTGAAAGATGATGCCCAGCCTTTTTTTTTTATCATAGCCTTCAGGTAGTCCTAAAATTCTTAAATTATCTCCAATTAGGTATTTTACACATTTTTTCTTTATTTTTTGCATTCTTGTGATTTTTTTTTACTGAATCTTAATGTCTCATAAAGTCATTAGCTTCCACTTGCCTGATTGTATTTTTTAAGGAATTATTTTCTTGTTAGATTTTGTACCTCCTTTTCCAATTGGCCAACTGTGCTTTTAAGGAGTGGTTTTCCTCAGTGGATTTATTTTTTTTCATTTGTCTGAATGTTTTTAGTTTTATTTTGTTTTTTAAGGAGTTTTTTTTTTCCTTCAGTCAATTTTTGTCCTTCCTTTTTCAAGTTGTTAATCCTTTTATTTTTCATCACTCTCCTGCATAGTTCTCATTCTTTTCCCAAATTTTCTCCTATATATCTTACTTGATTTTTTAAGATCCTTCTTGAAATCTTTCAAAAGGACTTTTTGGGTGTGAGACTGAATTATATTCCTCTTTGAGGTTTCATATATAGGCATTTTGATGTTGTCCTCTTCTGAGTTTGAATCTTGGTCAACCCTGTTGCCACAGTAGCTTTCTATGATCAAGGGCCCTTTTCTATTTCTTATTTACTGTTGGCCTGCTGAGACAGAACTGAGTGGCCTCTCTTGCTAATTTGTGTTGGAGCTAAGAGTTGGCATGCCTGGACTTGCTGTGTGCTGGGTTGTGCTCTCCTTTTACCCAAGTGGGACAGGCTTTTCCTGAAGTACTTCTAAATTTTCTGAAACTGAAAAATGGTTTTACTTCATATTTTTGTGGATTATGTCACTCCAGAATCCATTTATAGGCTTGGTTATTTCTGAGGGAAACTCTGGAGAGCTTAGGCAACTTCTTGGCTTCTCTTTGCCACCGTGACCATGACCTTGTTAATTAATTTTTAAAGAGAATAAGAAAAGCTAAATGTATCACTCCTGCATATACTTGGAAGTTGCTCTGATCTGTTCTTCAGGACTGGACTCTTAAGTAGTATAGGCTCTTCCTCATGAGAGGGCTGTAGGCAAGACACATAATCAAAAATATATTTTCCATCTCCCACAGTATAAAGCCTGAATGCAAAACTCTTCCTCTAGATTCCTGTCCTCACATGTTTTGATTCACATTAGGATATAAGTGACTTTTCAGATTTGCTTCCATTGTGTTTGGAAGGAAGGGAAAGAATAATGTTACTGTGTACCTGAGGTACGGTAATAGAGCAAAACAGGGGAGAAAGAATGAAGAAAGGGAGAATGGGTCTTGGTGACAGATAAAGTGGCCACATTTCTGCTGAGGGCTGGCCCTACTGTGCTGCAATACGGAGGGAAGATTTCTAGTCAAAAAGTGTAAATGCTGCTTAATCTGTGAATTGAACTCATTTGTTCACCCACATTCTCAGCAAACAGGCTGGATATTGCCTGACAGCTGGCACCTATCAATAAGCCATAAGTAACCAAGTAAAGGTTTATAGACTACAGACTGTTGCAGAGCTCCTATGGAGAGATAGAGCTGCTGGCATCTGCTGTGAATCATACCACTGTAAACAGTGAAAAAAAGAAAGGAGAAAAATTGGTTTCTCATGCTCACAATATATCAAGCTGTGGCTATAGTTGTGGTTAACTCTGATAATTTTCTATTAGTTAAAGAAGAGGGGGTAGAGTAGAAAAAAAAGAATAAATCTATGCAACCAACTATTAGCAACAGATAGGGTTGGCTAGGTGGCACAGTGAATAGAGGACCAGCCCTGGAGTCAGGAGGACCTGAGTTCAAATCTGACCTCAGACACTTAACACAAAAACTAGCCATGTGACCTTGGGCAAGTCACATAACCCAATTTGCCCTCCAAAAAAAAAAAAAAACAAGTAAAGAGATAAGGAAGGAGTACTAAATTCTGGACAAATCCTGTAATCTAGTCAATATCAAGAAGCCCACAGATTGGCAAACAAAATACTGAGGAGGAAAATTACTTCCAGGAGCCAAGCTGGTAGAGAAAGCAGTAAATCACTGTAGCTCTCCCATATTTACATCCAGATAACCATAAAATAGCACCACAAAATGAATCCTAGAACAACAAAATCAGCAAAAAGTGTGGGGGGGAATCTTTTAGCCCAATAAACTTGGAAGATCAGCAAGAAATGTCTGCTTAATTTGGTTAAAAGGGGAGTGCATTCCAGGATAGGAATATCTAAGCAAGCCCCAATTCAGCAAACCAGAGTCAGATTCTAAGGCTCATTGTGATAGAGCAGGGAAATGCCAATACAGGGACCCCCCCAACATGCCTTAACATAGTCAAGTGAATGGCAGACTCCAGATCCAAGAAAAGCCATGTGGTTCAGCACAGCCCGAGACAAATAGGCATTCTCTAGTAGCCAGACCATCATGTGCTTCAGTGCCACGCCAGGGAAACATGAAAACACCCCACTGGGTCTCAATACACACCAGACTCTATCACTAGAACGCCAGCTCATTATTAGGTAAGCTTCCAGACCCTTAATGACTCCACCAGCATTAGCCACCCCCTAACCCCATCCTCTCAACACAATACCTCCTTAAAGAGTAAAATTAGCTAACTGGAAAAGAGAGTACAAAAGCTAATTGAGGAAAGCAACACCTTAAAAGTTAGAATTGGGCAAGTGGAAGCTAGTGACTCTCTAAGAGATCAAGAATCAATTTTTAAAATCCAAAGTATAAAAAAAATGGAAGAAAATATAAAATATCTAATAGGGAAAACAACAGACCTGGAAAACATATCCAGGAGAAACAATATCAGAATCATTGGACTACCTGAAAGTCATAATCAAAAGGAGGATCTGAAGAGCATCTTTCAAGAAATTATTAGGGAAAACTGACCTGATATCTTGGAACCAAAGGGCAAAATAGACATTGAAAGAATCCATAGATCATCTCATGAAAGAGCTACAAAAATAAAAACCCCACAAACTATTATAGTCGAATTTCAGAACTATCGGGTCGAGAAAAAAAAATGCTACAAGTGGCTTGAGAGAAACAATTCAAATATCATTGAGTCACAATAGGATCACACAGCATTTGACAGCTGTGGTATTAGAGGATAGAAGATCAAGGAATGATATTCCAGAAGGCAAAAGAGCTATAACTTCAACCAATAATCACTTACACAGAAAAATTAAGCATAATCCATCAAGGGGGAAAATGGTTATTCAGTGAAATAGGAGGATTTCAAGCTTTCATAAGGATAATATTAGAACCAAATGAAAAAATTTGTCCTCCAATATCAAGACCCAAGAGAAGAATAAACAGGTAAAAAGTAAAAAGGAAACATAAGGGATTCCATAGAGCTGAACTATTTACATCCCTACAAGGGAAGATGATACCTGTGTTTTCTTAATAATTGTATCACTAATACTATAGCTAGAAGGAATATACATACATAGAGAGTATGGATACAAGATGAATTTGAGGGAATGATGAAAAGTTATGAATAAGAAATAAGAAAGAAAAGGATACTGGGAACAGAAGGAAGGGAGAGATAGAATAGAGTAAATTATTTCACATGAAGAGGCATGAAAGGCCTATTACAGTGGAGAGGAAGAAGAGAGGGTGGGCGATGAGCATTGCTTGAACCTTACTCTCATCAGTATTGGTTCAAAGAGGGAATCATATACATAATTAGTTGAATATATAAATCTATCTTATCTTACAGGGAAGTAGAAGAGAAGGTCAAGTAAGGGGGGTGTTGTATGACTGACAGAATGGAAGGCACATCCGCGTAGGTGGTAAACAGAAGTAAAGCACTGCAGAGGAGGGAAAGGGGGAAGGGAAAAGAAAGGAGAGAGAGAATAGACAGGAAGAAGAAGAGGATGGAGGCAAGTACACAGTCCGTAATCATAACTGCGAATATGAATGGGATGAACTCCCCCATAAAACAGAAATAGATAGCAGAGTGGATAAAAATCAGAATCCTACAAGCAACACACCTGAAGCAGAGAGACACAAATGTGTGCGGGGAGTGAAGGTGTGGGGGAGAGGGAAGCAGGGATAGCAAACTTTATCTCAGAAATGTAAAAGCAAAAATACACCTAATTAAAAGAGACAAGGAAGGAACTATATCTTGCTAAAAGGTACCTTAGACAATGAAGCAATATTGATACTAAACATATATCAATATACGTAAAAAAAATGTTCTAGTATCCAAATTCTTAAAAGAGAAGTTGTAAAGCTACAGGAAGAAATAGACAGCAAAACTATTGGAGGACTTCAGCTACCCACTGTCACAACCTAATAAATCCAATCAAAAAATAAACAAGAAAGAAACTAAGAAGGTAAATAAAATATTAGAAAAGTTAGATATGACAGACCTTTGATATGATTTAAATGATGACACCATAAGCATATTAGAAGAGCAAGGAATAATTTATCTAATCTAATGAGAGGGTGAAAATTCATGACCAAAGAAGAGACTGAGAGCTTTACAAAGTGCAAGATAGATAATTTTGATTGTTAAATACAATAACTTTTGTAAAAACATAACTAATGAAACCAAGATTGGAAGGAAATAAATAAGATGGGAAATAAGCTTTACAGCAAGTGTCTGAGATAAAAGCCTCATTTCACAAATACATGGAGAACTGTATCAAATGTATAAGAAAACAAGCCATTTCCTAATTATAAATAGTCAAAGATATGAAGAGCCAGTTTTCAGATGAAGAAATCAAAGCTATATATAGGAATCTGAAAACATGCTCTAAATCACATTTGATTAGAGAAAATGCAAATTAAATCATCTATGAGGTACCACCTCACACCTATCAGATTGGCTAATATGACAGAAAAGGAAAAGGATGAATGCTGGAGAAAATATGGGACATTGGATCACTAATGCATTGTTGGTGGAGTTGCGAAGTGATCCAACTATTCTGGAGAGCAATTTGGGACAATGCCCAAAGGACAACCAAAGTATACATACCCTTTAATCCAGCAATACTACTACTAGATCTGTATCCATAAGAGACCATAGAAAAAGGCAAAGGACCTATATGTTCAAAAAATATTTATAGCAGCTTCTTTTGAGGTGTCAAACTATTGAAAACTGAGGGGATACCCATCAACCAGGGAATGATTAAACAAGCTGTGGTATAGGAATATAGTGGAATCCTGTTGTGCAATAAGAAAGGAGAAATAGTCATATTTCAGAAAAACCTGCTAAGACTCATACATGAACTGACAAAAGTGTGTGATGATCAACTACGAATGATTCAGCTCTTCTCAACAACAGAATGATCTGAGAAAAGTAAAAAGGAAAATGTTATCCATATCCAGATAAAGAATTGATGAACTCTGAATGCAAATCAAAGCATATTTTTTCACATGTTTTATTCTTTTACATTTTTAAAATTTTGATCTTCTTCTTCTTTCATATCTGTGACTAATATGGAAAGATTTTACATGTTAGCAGATGTATAAACTATATCAAACTGCCTACCATTTTCAAAGAGAGGAGTGGAGGGAAGGAGAAAATTTTTGATTCAAAATCTGGTAACAATGAAGGCTAAAAATTTTCTTAACATACTGTAACTAGGAGAAACAATACATTTCAAATTAAAAAAAACTGAGAAGGGAGAAGGAAACAACCATTAAGTGCCTGCTGTGTGTCAGGCATTCTGCTAAGCACTTTACAAATTTAATCTCATTTGAGCTTTACAATGACCTTGCAATTTAGTTGCCAGTATAGGAACACAGGGGTTAAATAACATTCCCAGGGTCAAATATTTAGTGCTTGGGCCCTGATTTGAACTTGGGTTTTCTAGTGCCACCTCATTGCTTATCATGTAGTAGGATGGGTATTTGATAGAAATGTGGAAGTTCTGTGGGCAGAGACATTTTGGTGCTATATAGCTTTCTTGTTACCTATATGACCTGGGGCAAGTCATAAAACTTCTCTTACTCCCACAGTTGCTTCATCTATAAAAATGGAGATAACAATACTGAGGATCAAATGAGAAAATAAATGTCAAGTGTTTTGAAAGCCTTGAAATAAGATATAAATACTAGCTATCATTGATGAAGATGATAAAACCTTAGAGGACTGGTTGATGCCTTCTTATTTACTACAGGGCAGTTGGAAAAGGTGCAGGGGTACAGGGCTAAGTGAAAAAAAAAATCAGTAGCACCAAGACTTTAGTTTTGTCAGTAAAATCACAAAAAATGGCATTTTTTTGAGATACTGGTGGTATATGAACCAAGAAAGACATCCCTGTGACCTACAAGTGCCTACTTATTCATGCCTACATTGATGATCAGTTATGTCTACAGCAAACTCAACTGCTATTTTGTTTTTGTTTTTTCTGATAGAAGAAGGTAAAATAACACAACTCAATGTTAGGAAGATATGGTTGCACCTCTGTTTTACATGCCTACTGGCTGTGTGACCCTGGCAACTCATTTAACCTTTATTTTCCTCAGTTTCCTCAATTGCAAAATGGGTATATGTAACACAAGCAAAGTAGGATTTTTTGCTGTTTTTTTCTGAGTTGAGTTTCAGTCAATCAAGTGCTTTTGATTAAGTCTTATCTTTGATTGAATCAAGTCTTTGATTGGAGCAAGAGTCTTTGATTAGAAACAGTATATACTGTATTGCTTTATTCTTTTCTCTTTTTTTGGCTTGTTTTTTTCTTTTTTGGAGGGGCAATTTGGGTTAAGTGACTTGCCTACATGGCTAGTAAGTGTTAAGTGTCTGAGGCCAATTTGAACTCAGGTCCTCCTGACTCCAGGGCCAATGCTCTATTCACTGAGTAGAGAGGGGAGCCAACCTGAGAGAGAAAGAAGCAAGTGTGAGAAAGCTAGGAGAACTTGCTTGTATAGAGGCCTAACAGAATGAATGCTATTTATGTCAGCACTCTGTCTATTGATCTGTGTTAATTTCTCAGGCAGAAGTTCTATCAGTTGATTTGTGCTGATTTCACAAACAGAAGCCATGTCTGTCACATGAATGGAAACAGGCTTAGCTTAAACCCCTTTTTAAGAGCTGTTAAAATGAATTGAGATGATGGTGCTGGTAATGTGTATAAGTATTGTTGTAGCCTTGTTAAGCTTTGTTCTCCTAGAAACAGATACTGCAGGCCAGAACTCCTGAAGCCAAATTTTGGGCAGGAGATCAGAATGGAGTACTTTCTGTGAGTTGAGATATGAAGCAGGAGCAGAGAGCTGCCTATGTGTGAATCTGGGCAAGAGTCAGGAGCACTCCGTCCACAGAATAGCCATGGGATTTGGAAGTCAGCCTAGAGTCAAGATGAGAGAGGTCTTTACTTAGATAGTTTGTGTTGATTGAGGAGATTGTGACTTACTGTGTCCTAGGGGTAAATGATGTTTGTATTTTCTGCTACCCCTTAAGGATATATTGTGCTAGGGGTGACCATATCCTGGGACCCCCTAATTATGTATACAGGTATTTTGGGGAATGTTACTAAACGCAATGATATTTATATACACCATATAATATACTGACTGTTTAGATACAGAGAAATACACACATGTATGCAAATATATACATATATATATAGACATATATATATACATTGTGTATATGTATATAGATAGACAGATGATCTGGTTTGCTTCAGGTTGTTGCTATGAATGTTATGCTTTATTTAACAATGTTTAGTTTATTGCTAAATAGATACAGAATTCATAAAACTATGCTATTAGATGCTTAAAATTATTCACAGCTGCAGTCCTCAGGTGGGCTACTGTGATTAACTTTACAGTATGATAAAAGTACTTGCCTCAAAGGTTGTAGGAATTTGAAGTATCTATGGGGCATCTGAGAAGGTTGTCTTATGTCCTAGTTGGCCCTTAGTGAGTCAAGATTGGAGCTCAGGGAAGAGATGAGTGATCAACATGTAGGTTTGGGTATTATTGATTGCAAAGAGAAGTTAACTAAATGTAGGAGAGGTGACAAGTTTCCAAAAGAGAGGAGGCCAAAATGGGGGAAAAGTCCAAAACAAAGCCTAGAACACATGCAAACATTGTGGATAGATGATGATTAAGCAAAGGAGGACCTAATTCATCATAAAGTTATTGCTAAATCCCATGTTTTGAAGGTGCCCTTAAATAGGTCCAAAATGTTTTTATGCTGATACCTTAATGAAATTCAATCTTTATAGGAAAGTCAATACAATACTAAGTATAAGTAATATTCTGATTCAGCACGCTGTTTTATTTTTGTTTTTGTTTGTTTTTGTTATGAACTCAACTGTTTACACCATCTCCTCAGGTGAGTCTATAAGACCATATATAGTTCCTGAATTGATCATCTTCAGGGACTTCAATTCTTTTTACTGTATTACTATTCAAATTAGAAATATGCCTTCTTTGGCATTTCCAATTCATTCTTTTATGATACTACCTCCAGAAAGTCCTTTTACTTCCAACCTAAACTAGGATTTTTATGTGACTGCCAAAAGACTACTTTTGGAGAGCTTACAGTGACTCTCAATGTGATCTCCAGTGAGATAAGGGCTTGGGGTAGGGGGCAACTTCTAATATGTTTTGTGTGATAAACTATGATGTTTTGCATGTAGACAGGTAGTTGCAGACACCAGCTCAAATGATGTCCTTATTAAACTTAGAGAACATACACACTGAACAGTCTGGGTAATCACTTACCACCTCGTTTATTTAACTTGGCATAGCCTGGAGAATAGCTGCTGGACATGGAAGATGAACTGCTGAAGACAACATGTGGCAATGCTGAGACAAGTTGTTCATCACATTTTTCTGAGGGAAAAACAGTAAAAATTGCATAAGTATGGGGCATTAGCCAGTGTTTTAAAATTTAATATGTTATAATGGAAACAGAACAGGAATGTGATCATAGAGTGACATCACACTTATCTACTGGTTAGATTCTTACTGAGTCAAAAAAAAGCATGCCTAAGAATTTGAAAATAAATGAAAAATGTTTCTAAACAGCCAGAAAAACAACAATCATAAAGTACATTGTTTTGTTGGTTTTGTGGCCAGAGTTATCAGAATTCTTTGTTTTGTAACAAGGAGTATTAATTCCTTTAAAAAAATTATTGCTGTTTCTTGTTATCCTCAATCCATAATGGAGTACTTCATTGTATTAATAATAATAACAAAGCAGAAAAAGGAGGAAGAAACAGAGGATGAGAAGGAAGAGAAGGTGAAGAGGAAGAGGGGGAGGAGGACATAGAACAGAGGAAAAATTATAACATTTCTAGAGCACTCATTATGTGCCAGATACTGAGCTAGGTGATTTACAGTTACTATCTTAATTGATCTGCACAAAAACCCTAGGAGATAGGTGCTACCTATTTTGCATATAAGGAAACTGAGGCTTACAGAGACTAAGTATTTTGTCCTGGGTCACAAAGGTAGCAAATATCTGAAACCAAATTTGACGTTAGGTCTTCCTGACTTAAGCTATCTACCACATCCCACCCCACACTCCAACTCCCACCCCCCCAAAATAAAGAAGAAACAAAGAAAGAAAAATCCCAGAATGATACATTGATCTCATATGACTAGGTATACAAACTCTTTTTCCTGCTCCAAAGACTTATATTCTACTGAGAAGACAGAATGCAGTTCTTTTCTATTGACTAGAATTCTTCATAGAACTGTTACTGATTAATTATCCTTCCTTATCTTGTTTTCACTGAAAATCCTCAGGTTTTGGTGGCTTATTTACAATAGATATCACTTCATGCATTCATACAAGATTAAAACAAAGTTTAGAACCAAATCTTTGGGGTGGTGAAATGAGGGAGATAACAGGCAAGGAATATTGCTAGCTGAAATATTAAAAAGTTATAGCTTCCACTGACAGAAAAAAAATAAACAATATCTATCAGAAAAGCAAAGCAGTGTGGGAGAATTCAGTAAAAAAAAAATTGTTCAGACCCTATAAACCTCAATAGATATATTGCATAGTAGATCAGAACTATTGATATTTATAATAATGACCTTGACTATTCAAGAAAAAAAAAGTGAAATTATATCATGTATACCCTGTTTAATCAGGTGGGGAAGTGTAGTACATTTTAAAAGAATTCCAAAATCATGGCTAAAATAAAATATTTTTACACACCTAAGGAGGTAAGCTTTAGGTAAGCTCTCTTGGAAATTCATATGCAGAATTTATTCCCCAACAATGTAGGATATACAAAGTATAATTGTACATCTATTTAACAATCAATATTTCATTCATTCAACAAACATGAAGTACCTCTTATGTGCAATATAATGTTCCTGGTACTGTGGCATTATTAGTATTAAAAATGAACCAACTTATCTTATCATATTACCCTTTTTATTTGTCTTTGGTCTACAGTAAGTGCAACTGAGGATTATATGTGATTGTATGAATTTAAAGGTAGGAAAGTGAATATAAAAAATGAAAAGATGATTGTAAAGTAAAATTAACAAGTTGTGAAAGGTTGCACAAAAAGGAAATGATTCTGCATTAATGGTTAAAGCCTACTATATGGGTTTGACTGTATGACAAGTGAGTTCAAATGATTACAGAGGCCATGTTGGTCAATTTTTTTACTCCACTATTATGTGACTTTATCTGTGGAATTATAGATATATTTAAAGTCCATATCACTTTTGTATGATTTCAATATGTCAAAGGACTACTATTTTATCAACTTCCAACCATCTTTCCCTTAACATATAGTGTTTTTGAGTTGTTAGAGCTGGGGGAAAAATAATTTACCAATTTTTAACTTTCTAATAATGAGTTTGCTAGGAAGGTCCTCAAACAGCAGGAATCAAGGCAATCTTTGGATATATATGAATGGACACTCTTTCTGTGTAGGACCCACTAGAACTCATATTCCATAAGAATAGTTCTCAAGAGGCAAGGGTCATCTCCAATCCATAAGATTGGAGGACTTTCCTGGAGAATTTTGTGTTTAAGTCAGAATTAATTAATCAATCAGAATTTAAATCAGAATAAGTGTAACTTTGAAAGCACCCTTCATAAAAAGGGGAAGGTAACAAAACAACCAGATAGCACTCTAAAGTTTATGAAGTGCTTTAAAATAACACTTCATTTTATCTTTCCCCAAACAGTAGGAGAAAGGAAATATTATTATCTCAATTATGTAAAGGAAGAAACTGATACTGACAAAGACTAAGTAATTTACCCAGCATCATACAGCTAATACATATCTGAGTTCAAATATGAACTCAAATCTTCCAGACTCCAGGTATGACACTCTTATCTAGACTGCTACCTATCTACCAGAACTGTTCTGTAGAACATCTTTTTTCTTCCAAGATACCACCACTGGGTATCTCCCACCTAGATAATGTTAAGTATGCATTTTTCCCCAAAGAAAGTATGCCATCAATGCATGTTTGTGTATTTGTGCTTTTAAATAATTTTCACTATTTTTTCAAATGAAGTAGAGAGACAATTTATTAATTTCCCTACTATCCATCTCGATGTTATGTCTTAAACAGAATGTCTTAATAGTTAAGAAGTTTACTAATATTTGGTGTACCTGTTGAAAAGATTACATAGAGGGGGCAGAGACAAGATGGCGGAGTAGAAGCACGAGCTGCCCGCAGCTCCAGCTTCCACCCTCCCCAATCCATGTAAAAAGGGGACTCTAAACAAACTTTGGAGCTGCAGAACCCACAAAATGACACAGAGAAGCTAACCTCCCGCTGAGGACAGCCTGGCAGGCCAGCAGGAATCCAGCACAGCGCTCTGGGAGCTGAGCCCAGCCCAACGCCAAGGCTTTAGCCCCAGGGCGGGCCTGACCAGCTGCTGGCCTGAGGGACTCCAGATCAGCAGCAGCTGTGGCCATTTTGAGATTTATCAACACATAGACACAAAGGACAAAGTGATAGCGCAGTACAGCCTGGACTTTGGGACCCAGTTAAGTGGGAGTGTGTGGCTTTTACCCCCAGGGCTAAAAGCCACTGAGCCACCAGCACAGCCAGCCAGCACAACCTGGCAGCTTCAGCTCTTGGCTTGCAGAGTGTAGGGGGACCAAGCACCAGTCTGAGGGGTAATCGCTCTTGCTTTAACCTGCTTGGATCTGGATTGTGGTCTAGGGTGGAGGTCCTGGGGTGTGTGACCAACTTCCCAGAGTGTGTAGAGACCTCAGAGAGGGCACCCATCTAATATCTCCAGCTGAGAAAACCCCAGTGTTTGGGACGAAAGCTCCCCTGTCTGGTGGCAGAGTCCTACTGTGGCAAAAAAGCCCAAAAGTCAAGTAACTGAGCAGCAAAATGAGCAGGCAAAGGAAACAAAGCAGACAGAGGATTCCAACAATACACTCCTATTTTGGGGACAAAAGGGAGCAAAGCATGGAACAGAAGGAAAACAGTTAAGTCAGAACTCCTGCACCAAAAGCTTCAAAGTAAAATACAAGCTGGTTACAGGCCTTAGAGGACCTTAAGAAAGATTTTGAAAACCAAATAAGAGAAGTGGAGGAAAAATTGGGAAGAGAAATGAGAACAATGCAAGAAAATTATGAAATGAGAGTCAACAGCCTGACTGAGGAAAATAATACCTTAAAAAACAGACTGACTCAAATGGCAAAGGAGGCCCAAAAAGGCAATGAGGAGAAGAATGGCTTAAAAAACCGAATTTGCCAGATGGAAAAAGAATCTAAAAAACTCAATGAGGAGAATCATTGCTTCAGAATTAGATTGGAGCAAATGGAAGCTAATGACTTTATGAGAAATCAAGATGCTGTTAAACAGATCCAAACAAATGAAAGAATAGAAGGCAATGTGAAATATCTCATGGGAAAAACCACTGACCCGGAAAATAGATCCAGGTGACATAATTTTAAAATTATTGGACTGCCTGAAAGCCATGACCAAAGAAAGAAACTAGAAATCATCCTCCAGGAAGTTCTCAAAGAAAACTGCCCTGATGTTTTAGGACAAGAGGGCAAAATAGAGGTTGAAAGAATCCACCAATCAACTCCTGAAAAAGATCCCAAAAAAGAAAACTCCTAGGAATATTATAGCCAGGTTCCAGAATTCCCAGATTAAGGAGAGAATATTACAAGCAACCAGGAAGAAACAATTTGAATACTGTGGAAACACAATCAGGATAACCCAGGATCTGGCAGCTTCTACACTGAGGAATCGAAGGGCTTGGAATATGATATTCCGGAGGGCAAAGGAGCTGGGATTAAAACCAAGAGTCACCTACCCAGCAAAACTGAGTATCATGTTTCAGGGGAAAATATGGTCATTCAGTGGAATAGAGGACTTACAAGCATTCTTGCTGAAAAAACCAGAGTTGAATAGAAAATTTGACATTCAGATACAAGAAGCAAGAGAAGCATGAGAAGGTAAACAGGGAAAAGGAATCATAAGGAATTTATCAAAGTTGAACTATTTACATTCCTACATGGAAAAACAATAATCGTAACTTATGAAGCTTTTTTCAGCAGTTGAAGGGATTAGAAATATCTATTCGTCTATATATGAGGGTATATGGGCATATGAAAACATATGTGAATGTGTGTATATATGTTTATAGGTATACATAGATAGAGGGCACAAGACCAATTTAACAGGAAGGAATGATACTTAACAGGTGAAATTAAGAGGTGAGAGGAATATAACGAGAGGAGATGGGGAGAGACATAATGGCGTAAACTATTTCGTACAGAAGAGGCAAGGGAATATGATTACAATGGAGGGGAAGAATAGGAAGGCAAAAGGGAATGGGTCAACCTTATTCCCATTGAATTTGGCTTGAGGAGGGAGTGAAATACACACTAAATAGGGTATCTCACTCTCCAGGAGAATAGGGGGGAAGGGAATGAGAGGGGGGATGATAGAAGGGATGGTAGGCTGGGGGGGGAGGGAAGTTGGAAGCACTCACTTTTGAAAATAGGATCAAAGTAGAAAATAGAACAAGTGGGTGGTAGGATAGAAGGGAGGGAAATACAGTTAGTCTTTTATAATATATCTACTATGTTATTGTTTTGCATTAGCCACACATATACAACCTATACTGAGCTGTGTATCTTCCCAGTAAGAGTGGGTGACAAGGAAGGAAGGGAATGAATCTGGAACTGAAAGTTTTAAAATCAATTATTCAAATATATATACATATATGTGTATATATATGTATGTGTATATATATACATATATACTATTATTAATACCATCTTACATGTAATTGGGAAATAAAATATACAGGCACTGGGGCATAGAGATCCACTGGAAAAGTAGAAAGGGGTATGGGAGAAAATATGGGAGAGAGCAGATTGGAGGAGGGGATATCCTGTGGGACTGCTATTTTAGGGCGGTGGGTAGGGGGAAAATGGGGAGAAAATTTGTAATTCAAAATCTGGCGGAAATGAATGAGGTAAATCAGAAGTTAATAAAGCATTAAAAAAAAAAAGAAAAGATTACATAGAAAAAGTTTTGCCTCCGTACCCTCTATTTGGAGGATTCCTCATTGCTGAACTAGTAGGTAAATTGAAACTTAGTAAAAAGTGAAAAATCAAAGCACATATTTATTGTTTTACATTGGGAAGGCATCTTTATATATGTAAATAGTAAGGTTGAAATATTTATTTTAACGTATAACCAAAGAGTCCTAGAAACCAAGGGAATCTCCTATTCAAGGCCACATTTTTCACAGTAAACCTAAATGAAGAGAGGATAAATTGAGAGAGATTTTCTAATGATCCATTTAGGCCTTTTCTGTGTGTGTGTGTGTGTGTGTGTGTGTGTGTGTGTGTGTGTGTGTGTGTAAAAATCACATCCTATCCTCTCAACAATCTGGTTAGCTATTGCTATTATTATCCCAGTTTTTAAAATGGAAAACTGAAGCTGAGGGGGAATAAATAACTTTCCCAGGGCCACCTACCTACTAATTGCCTCAGGTAGAACTAGACCTCAGGTCTTACTCAGTTTAACAATATTTTGAGGGGTAATCTAGATACATAACATGTAAGCAAGTGGGATTTGCCTGTTTAAATATCCCAAGTCATCTAATCAGGAATTAAAAACTTCACTTCCCCACCCCATTCTAGAACATGGAATGATAGCATCATGGACACAGAACTACAAGGAGCCATCATTTTATTGATGAGGGAAGGATTTTATACAGATGACCATACCTGCAAAGGGAATGATATTGTCCAAAGACAATCATGTTCATAGATTTTCATTGTTATCGTTGAGTTGTTTCAGTCATGTCTGATTCTTAGTGACACCTTTTGGAGGTTTTCTTGGCAAAGACACTAGAGTGGTTTACTATTTCCTTCTCTAGTTCTTTTACAGATGAGGAAACTGAGGCAAAGAGGATTAAGAGGCTTGTCCAGGGTCATATAGCTAGTAAGTGTGTGAAACTAGATTTGAACTCAGTTAGATGTCTTCATGATTCTAAGACTGGTTCTCTATCCATTGTACTACCCAGCTGCCATGTTCACAATTATATTCCTACTAATCAATCAACAAGCATTTATCAAGCATCCTGTATATATGTTACACATTTCCTAGATACTAGAGATAAAAAGATAAAAATGAAATAGTCATTGTCCTTAAGAAGTTAGCATTCTATTGGGAGAAACAACTCATACACATAAGTAGCTACAAAATATACAAAGTATAGTAGCCCACCCATGTAATAAGAATGACAGACCAACAAATGAACAGCCTGAGTATTATATTGGTAGCACCATGTCCTCTTGATCAGCTTCAAAGTATTTTATACATAATTTGTATATAGAGTTCTTTGTTTGCAGATTGGCTCCCATTAGACTATGAGCTTTCTGAGAAGAGGGAATATAGTTGGCCTTTCTTTGTATCTCTGCATCTTTAGCACAGCGTCTGGGTACATAAGAACCTCATCATCCTGGAAGATCAAATCCATGCTAGTATATCAGCACTCTCTGCCCCTGGGACCAATATGATGGGGAGGTAAGAGTTGAAGAATCCTCCAGAATTCTCCTTTTAAGAAGGGTGCTTTGACCATCCCAAATGCCTCCATCCACACCTTGTCAGCTTCCTGTTTTGTGCGGTCTTTCAACGTTAGATTATAAGATCTTTCTTATTTGTATAGCATAGTGCTGGAAAAGTAGTAAGCATTTAATAAATGTTTATTAACTAATGGACATAGAAGATGATAAATAAATGTTTATTGACTGAAAAGCAATATTAAATAGTTCATTCTAGTATTTTGGATAGGTCATTTAAAAAGGATTTGTTAAAAGGCATAGACAAAAATTTAACAATATGTGATATCCCGGAATGTTTGCAGTCTGGAATATCCACTATGAAGAAATCATGGATCAGTTTGAGTAAATATCTGCAGTTTTTTTCTGAAAAGACATATGTGGTATTTACAAAAGATCCACCATTAATTCCTTCCATGCTGAACTCAATAAAGATAAAATATTTGTTGTTTCTGTTATGTAAAGTGGAAAAAAATGAGGCAGAGCCAAGACAGTGGAAATTAAGCAGGAACTCATCTAAGCTCCTCAGTGAATTTCATCACTAACTTCTGAAAAGAGAATATAAACAGATTTTAGAGTGACAGAATCCATTGGGAGACAGTGAGTGGCAGATTCCCAGTCCAGGAAAATACCCATGTCGGACTAGGCAGGGGGAGCACAGAGCATGTTGGGCCTGTGTAAAGCCATGAACGAGCAGCTTTCTAGAGGACTGCTGCTGTAAACAGCTTTCAAGGTTCTGATTACATAATACAGTGAACTCTCTATTTATTCAATAACAAATCAGAGGAAAACATTAAGAGAATATCAAAATGCAACATTCACCATGTAACAAATCAACAACTTATCATTAAAATGGCCATATAGTTTTCACCAAAGTGGTCACCTAGTTTTAAACAAAGTACAGTCATTTAGTAACTCAATTATTCAATCATCCTTAAGAAAGCTTGCCTCCTTAAGGGACACAAAGTACAAAAGTCAAAGTCCTCCACCCATGAAATGTAATTAAGTTACAATTTCATCAGTCACTACTCAGTACCCTATTTCATCAGTCAATACTCATGCAGGCTTTCAGCTTCCATAATTCCTCTTCCATGGTCCCAGCTCCTACTTGAATCCATCAAACTGTCTGGGTTCAAAGGCAAGCAGTTCCATGTCCAGTTCTCCATGCAATTCCTACTCTATATTGAAGCTCACAGTATCCAGTCCACCTCAAATCTCTCACAGTCTCTGTTCCTGGGAAGACAAGGCTAAACAAAGCCACAGCAACATTCATTCAAAGTACCTGCACTACAGTCAGGCTTCCTCAGTCTTCAGCAGCTCTGGCTGGCCAGCAGAAGTCTTCTGCAGCTCTGGTGCTCAGAAGCTCTCAGCAGGAGTTTGGCTGGCTCTCAGAAGAAGCCCTGTCATCACAAGTTCTGCTCTCAAAATCAAAATTACTTTCTCCAGCTCCATTCTCGAAATCAAAATCACTTTATCCAGCCTCCTCATGACTTGCTCCAAGAAATTGTCTCAGTTCTCAATTTTCATTTCTCTTCTCAGTTCTTCTCAATTCTCAGTACAGTATTCAATCCAGCAGTAGCAACCCAGCCTCCAGATGCTCTCTGAGAGAAATTCTCTGTCTCTCTCTGTCTGTCTCTCTCTGTGTGTCTCTCTGTGTCTCTCTCTGTGTCTCTCTTTGTCTCTCTGTCTCTGTCTCTGTCTCT
>NW_027185597.1:3237278-3314884 GCF_028583685.1 Petaurus breviceps papuanus | reverse complement strand
ACAATGCTTATGCTAAGAAATTCTGACTCTCACAGCTAGGGCTTTTCCTTATATACAGTATTAGTTCCTCCCTGTTCAGCCCCTTACTGTTACATCAGCAACAGGGGTTCATACCTTCTGTTCTTTACAGAACCTTAATTAGAAATTAAACCTAAGTACCTGTTAGCTTGGTAATACAAAGGGATCTTCAAATTGCATTACTATTACAGGCTGCACCAGCACAGACCTAAGACCAGAGCACAGCAGAGTGACAGCAATCCCTGGTGAGCAGATTCACCCACCACAAGGGTGATTTACAGATGTCTCACCTTGGGATGAAGGACTGGTCAGAGCTGGATAAGAGAAAGCACAGGGCCATGGCAGCAGCTTCTCTTTAGACTATCAGCTCACAGCCTGGATATCTAAAAATAACCTACCTGAACTTCCGGGAGCCAAAATGGTAGAGTAGACCTTAGCTGCTCTAATCCCCCTCCCTGACCATGAATACCCAGAAATTATTGCCAAACCCAGTATAAAATCCTTAAAGGGATACTCATTATAGTAGAGTGAAAGGAGAGAGGGAGAGAAGCACTGTATGAAATTTACTCTCACTAGTTTGAGATCAAGGAGGAAATAACATATTCCATTAAGTATAAAAATCTATTGTGCCCTACAGGCAGTAAGAGAGGAAATGGGGAAAAATGGGGAGGGAGGTATTAGAAGGGAGGGAAATAGTAAGGGGGAAGGCTAGGTAAAGGGAGAGAGGTGCATAGGGAGGGAATACTGAGGGAGGCAGTGGTCAAAAAGAAAACTCTTAAGGAGGTGAAGGGAGAAGGAAGAAATAAGAATATTAACAGGGGAAGGAATAATATGGAGGGAAAGACACAGATAGTAATCCTAACTGTGAATGTGAACTCTCCATAAAATGGAGGTGGATAGCAGAATGGATTAAAAACCATAATCCTACAATATGCTGTCTACAACAAACACATTTGAAACAAGGGGTTAAGCACAGGGTGAAGATAAAAGCAGAATATATCATGCTTCAGCTAAAGTAAAAAAAAAAAAGCCTGGGTGGCAATCCTTATCTCAGGTAAAGTAAAAGCAAAAATAGATCAAATTAAAAAAGATAAGGAAGGAACCTATATCCTCCTAAAAGGCACCATTGAGAAAGAATCAATATCATTATTTAACATATATGCATCAAGCAGTATAGCATAAAAATTCCTACAGGAGAAGTTAAGGGAATTAGAGGAAAAAATGGGTAGCAAAACTATACTAGTGGGGGACCTCAATCTCCCCCTCTCTGAACTTGATAAATCTAACCTCACAATAAACAAGAAATAAGTTAAGGAGGTGAATAGAATTTTAGAGAAGTTAGATATGATAGACCTCTGGAGAAATATGAATGGGGATAAAAGGGAATATACCTTCCTCTCAGTGGTACATGGCACATACAAGATAATTGACCATGTACTAGGGCATAAAAACCTCAGAATTCAGTGCAGAAAGTCAGACATACTAAAAACATCCTTCTCAGATCATGATGCAATAAAAATTATATGGAATAAAGGGTCATGAAGAGATAGATTAAAAACTAATTGGAAACTAAATAATTTAATCCAAAAGAATGAATGGGTGAAAAAAGAAATTATAGAAACAATCAGTAACTTCATTCAAGAGAATAACAATAATGAGACAATATACCAAACTTGTGGGATGCAGCAAAAGCAGTTCTTAGGGGAAGTTTTAAATCCCTGAATGCATACATAAATAAAATAGAGAAAATGGAGGTCAATAAATTTGGCATGCAGCTGAAAAAGCTAGAAAAAGAACAAATTGAAAATCCCCAATTAAATACTATATTAGAAAAAAATTAAAAACAAAGGAGAGATTAATAAAATTGAAATTAAGAAAATTATTGAATTAATAAATAAAGCAAAGAGTTGGTATTATGAAAAAAGAATAAAATTTATAGACCTTTAATCAACATGATAAAAAAGTAAGAAGAAAACCAAATTATGAGTATCAAAAATGAAAAGGGTGAATCTACCTCCAATGAAGAGGAAATGAAAACAATAATTAGGAATTACTCTGCCCAATTGTATGCACATAAATTTGACAATCTTTATGAAATGGATGAATATTTACAAAAGTATAAATTGTCCAGATTAAAGTAGGAGGAAGTAAACTACTTAAATAACCCCATCTCAGAAAAAGAAATTGAATTAACCATCAACGAACTCCCTAGGAAAAAATCTTCAGGAACAAATGGATCAACTAGTGAATTCTATCAAACATTTAAAGAACAATTGATTCCCATACTTTACAAACAATTTGGGAAATTTGGAGAAGAAGGAGTCCTACCAAATTATTTTTATGACATAAATATGGTACTGATACCTAAAAGGGGAAGAGGTAAAATGGAGAAAGAAAATTATATACCAATTTTCCTCATGAATATGGATGCAAAAAATTTAAATAAAATACTAGTAAAATGGCAAAAAAATAAAGGCAGTATATAGTGAACTAAAACAATATGCAAGATAATCTGGATTTGAGAACACAAATATTGTGAAAGTTTGCATGCTAGATATAACTTGGAATGAGAGAATATGCCATCATTTAGAGATCATATTTAATTCTTAAATATAAATTAAAATACTACATATAATTGTTCTTTGTGTACTGTAATGAGGGCCAGTCTTGGAGTCAGAAGAACATCAGTTCAAGCCCCACTTCTGACATATAGTAGCTGTGTGATCCTAGGCAAATCATCTAACATTTCTGTTCTTTAGTAAACTTCTTAAGACTATAATTTGTAGGAAAGGATTCCAGCTGAATTGGGAAAAAGAATTTCATCTTTTGAGAATCCCTAGTATAGCTATGGCATATATTTAACAACCAGCTCTCCAGGGTGAGGGAATGTATACACAACACACCTTCAAATTTAAACTGCATTACCAATATTTTCAGGCAATTTGATGGTACCAGGTCTGGAATCAGGAAGACTCAGCTTCCTGAATACAAACCTGACCATAGGCACTTACCAGTTTCTTAACCCTGGGCAAGTCCCTTAACTTTGTTTGCCTCAGTTCCTTATCTATAAAATGAGCTACAAAAGGAAATGGTAAATGACTCCCATATCTTTGCCAATAAACTCCAAATGTGGTCACAATGTGTCAGATACAACTGGAAAATGATCAAACAACAATTAATATCTTCTCTATCATCTTCTTATATCTTGACAATCAACAAACCATTAAACCAAGCTCTGATATGTAATATCTGCCAATTTCTGAGGGTAAATGCTCACACTGAAAATTTAACAACTGGCTTTCACAAATATCTTTCAACTCGCTTCAGCACACTTTTTTCCTGTGGCAATGAAATCACGGGTCCCATTAATTCAGCAATGCTGCATATTGCTTTGGTGAAGGTGAATAATTATAAAATGGAGTTTTCCTGGTAGATTAAATTAATCACTATTGATTAGAAACCTTCCTAGTGCATTGTGTTGCCAACTCTGGAAGGCATATGATAAATGGCCTCTTGCTCTTAAGGAGGTTAGAGTCTAGTTAAGGAATTAAGACACATGAAGCAATTAGACAACCACAGAAGTCAACCCATAGTCTCCAAATAGTCCTAATTCATTCAAACAATTGCCAATTTTCCATTACATTTGTCTTGTACACAATATTTTAGTTCTTTTTCCCTAAAAAATGCAAGTTAAATAATACATTTAATCTATATACTTGCTTTTGAAATGCAAAGAGCCAGTCAGTCACTCATCAGTTAACTTGTTACATCCAAATGTCTATGAATGGTGATAGCTGTCATTTAAAATTTTGTCCCTTATTCTCAAAGTTCAATAAAAGCTTAATGATGAAGCCTCCCAAAGTTCATGAAAATCTACTAAAGCCAACCCATCAAATCCTTCTTGCACAGCTTTTATTTCCTCCTGGATCTCTTCATCATTTTCCATAAAAAAAAAAAACTGACTTTTTCAATGCCAAATGACTCCACAGTTGACATGAAATCTAATACATTTACTATGAAATAAAATAACATTTTTCATCCTTGATGTGTACAGACACACTTTGGTACATTTTTTTCATTCAAAAATCATTAAAACAATAATAGTAATGCTGTCTCATTTTAGAATGTTTATTCTCTTGAGTAGGCTTTTGCAGATATCTGATTTGATTCTTGCAGCTTAAAAATTATGGAAGATATATATATGTATATACACACACACATAAAGTTAATCTACCATCTATATCCTTGATTCATTTTGGGGTTATTTATTTTTATATAAGATCTATCAACTGGCCTGTCTATTATCAAAATCAAAATAAACCTGAGACTGCTAATACCCAGATAGTAATTAATTATGAAAAGGAGAAAAAGGCTTCTGTCCTCGGATGCAACTTCATTATTATTTTTTTGCTGATATTTGGACCAATCTGAGTGTACCCTATTTATATAAACCTAGAGTAACTTCTTGTTTCCTCCCTGCCTTAGGTGACCACCTTGGACTGGAATCTTTTTCTACTTAAAACAAATGGTATCAGGGGTGGCTAGGTGGTGCAGTAAGTAAAACGTTGGCCCTGGAGTCAGGAGGACCTGAGTTTGGTTCTGGCCTCAAATACTTAACACACACACACACACACACACACACACACACACACACACACACAAAACTAGCAGTGTAACACTGGGAAAGGTCCATAACCCCAATTGCCCTCCAAAAGGCAAAAACAAAAACAAAAAAACAAATGGTATTTGTCACACCCTAAATCCAAGAGATGCTCTTACTGTCTGACCCTGAAACCAACCAAAGCTTAAGCGTTTCATGAAATTCCTGAGAAGTTTCATAGGTTAATCACTTAGTATTGCTCACTTGTGTGTGTGCATATATGTTCATGTATGAGGGCAAGAACTATTTTTTTCTTTCTTTGCATTAAACACAAAGTGATTAATAACTGTTTAGTGAATGTGATGTGACACTAACCATCACATTCATCATTTTTTTTAATCATGCCTCATTCCACATTCCAAAAAGTTTTTTTTTTCCTCTTTACTAAAATGTTCCTTTCCATCTGGTCTTTCTGTACAGGTAAGCAAATTTGAAGATTCCTGAAAAACTGTCAAGACCTCCCTTCATATCACTGACACAAGAAGACAATAAAATGACAAACCATTATGCACAGGATGTTGCCTAGCTTTCCATCCCTCAGTGACAGATGTGTAAGATGACTTTTATTTTATAGTTTTTTTCTTTTCTCATTTAGAACCACTCCATACCCTGAACTGCTCATATCAGAACATGCTAAATCAAAATCTTCTAACCTTTTACTTTCTTGCCTTTAATATGTCAGTGCATCAATTGATAAAACATGTATTAAGGACACCTCATATGCCAGGCATTATGCTAAGCCAAAGGCATACAAAGGGGAAAAAAAGCAAAAAACAAAATGTAAAAATATCTAGTATCTGCCATCAAGGAACTTTCATTACATGTGGGAAGGAAATATATACACTTATAATTATGTAAAAATGCAAAGTTATTTTTTGGGATGATACATTTTGAGATTGCCAAGAGGTAGACACAGTGAATAGAGTACCAGGTCTGGAGGCAAGAAGATTTTAATTCAAATCCAGCCTCAGACATTTACTAGCAGTGTGATATTGGGCAAGTCACTTACCCCTGTTGGCCTAAGTTTCTTCATCAATGAAAATGAGATGAGGTAGGAAATTACAAACCATTATAGTCCCTTTGCAAAAATAAACGGGGTTCACAAAGATTCAGGCATGACTAAAATGATGGAACATCAACAAAATAACTAAGAGGAGAATCAGAAGATGTCTTATGTAAGGTATGACCTTTGAATTGACCTTTGAAGGAAAATGGAGCTTTTTAAAGGCATAATTTAGGAAGGATTATGTTACAATCATGGGATACAGCTTGTGTAAAGACACAGATGGACAGTGCATCACATTTGAGGAACAACAAGAAGGCCAGTTCAACTTGACCAAAAAGAATGGAAAGGGGAATAAAGCCTAATTAAGGCGGGAAAGAAAGTGGGGGGAGGGTACGGGGGGGCGGGGGAGGCAGGCAGTGTTTTGAAGGGCTTTAAATATCTAACAGAAGAGTTTGTGGTTGATAAGAGTACACTGGTAGAGTTGATTTAATGGAGGAATTATGGAGTCAGGCCTCTGTTTTAGGAATATTTCTGTGATAGCTATATGAAAGATGGATTAGAGATGGGAAAATAAAGGTCATCAAGACAGTTACTCTCTCCTGTATTGCAGATCCTAATAGATCCATGTCTTCTCATCCTGTGTACCATCTGTCCACATCCTCTTTTATGAAGTCTATAGGCCCATTTTCTTTTATGTATTTTCTCCATTCTAAAAGTATTCCCCAATATACCTCATCTTTCATTATTATACATTTTTCTTCCTATTCTTATTCATTTTGCTTTGTCTTTATTGATTTTCGTTGTAGACTCTCTATTGTACTTTGAAAATCCCATCTACTCCCTGTTGCTTCTGGACATGTCAAGGGGGATTTATCCATATACTTTAACTAGGATTATCCACAGTTATACATCAGAGGGGCAGCATCATCAGTAATAATGCAAAATATATAATAAAACAAGGTAAAATAGTCTAAGCAAGAGATTTTTTAAAATTGCATACCAAGTTTGTGTGTTTAAAAGAGAAAACGATCTAAATATAATAGGGATCCATAGTTTTACACTTTTCTATTCCATCTGTATAAAGAAATTCTCATTTTATTTGGTGTTTAAGGTAGAATAAAAAATAAAATAAAAACTAGAAGTGTCTGGCCATAATGTGCATAGCAGGAGTCCACTTCTATTAGCCCCTGTGTGGTCCATTGTAGGAAAATGACATTTAGAGTAAATGCATATAGTGTATAAGGAAAAAAACAATGATGTAGAAAATATTTAGGTACCTGAATGTGAGGGGAAAGTAAAGTAATTCAACTGAACAGGGAAACTCAGTTGAATAAGCAGTAGAAGTTAATCAGGTAAAACAATGTAAGTCTTATAGAAAGAAGGTGAGCAACGTGTATCATTTTCCTCTCACTGATTTTTGCTCTTTTCTGGGTGATGTTCACCTGTGCATTGGAGGTGGGTCCACTAAGTTTTTTTTTTATTCTTTTTCTGGTCCATAAGACAGATACCGATGTAGAGTAATAGAGGTATTGTTACAACATACTCCAAAATGAGACAATATATTAAGAATTGGATGTTATGTAATAAAGCTTGGATTTGGGCTCTGACTGCCACTAAATTTCTAGTGGATGCCAGGTAAGTTTTTCAATATCAGTTTTCTTTTCTTCTATAAGGGGCGATTAGTAGAGATATAGATCTTAGAAGTTGGAACTTGTATTAAAAAAACTTATCTGGTCAAACCCACTGTCTACCATTTACATTTTGAAGATTGAGCATTGGGGAGCCATAAATTTCCACTTCTCAAAATCATGAATTCAGATCTGGCCTCTGAAACTGATAAGCTGTGTGACCCTAGGCAAAGTTGTTCAATCCTATCTGCCTCAGTTCCTCATCAGTAAGATGAGCTAGAGAAGGAAAAGACAAACCATTCCAGTATCTCTGTGAAGAAAGCCCCAGATGTGGTCACAGAGAGTTGGACACTACTGAAACAATTGGACAACAAATATATTACCATTACCTACATTATCTCAAAGGTTTTCATTTGCACTGATGGAGAGATTTACTTATATTAGTGAGATTCTGAGTTTCTTCAAATCCCACTCAAACAACTAACTTCAGAGATGCCCCAGAAGTAATCAATGAATTAGTCATTTAACAAATGTGTATTGAACCTCTTTAACATGTTAATACTGTTTCAAAATACCAACAAAATAATCTCTCCAAATAACAACATAAACAATATTCATTTTCACTACATACAGAGTTATATTTAGCTTTGTGTAATAACAGGCTAAAAGAATGAAGCAACTTTACACTCCTACCACCTCCCTACTTTTTTAATATCAGACATCATCTCCTTTCTGGGGCATTTCTTTGGAATATCAGTAGCCTTCTTTCAGAGCTATATTGTCCCATTGAATTGATGAAAATCCCAAATCTAAATTCTCCTGCTTCAATTTAGTGCCTAGTAGTCCACTATGATAAAGAATTCAAGGTCTCCTTGGGATAAGAAAGTCAGACTTGATTAGTCATGCAAACTCTGAGTGTTTCATTTGTAGAAAGTGATTTTGAAGTGATCATCAAGGATATTCCTTTTGTCCCTGTTATATTTTTAGTGCAGTTGTACATAGATCTTCCCCTTTTTCTTCAGAAAAGTATAATGAAAGATATCCAATTAAAGGAGTAGTTATGTTAAATAATTTTCCCCCTTCCCACTTTGGTCACTCTGGGTTTTCAGAGTTTTCTTTTTTTTTTATTATGTTTTTATTGACTTTAGAAAATATGAAAATAGGAGTGGATTGGATTTTAGACTCCTTTTTTCAGAGGATCATTGTGAACCAAAAAGGAAACTGACTTATCTACATATATCAATGGTGAATTATTTTAGGACTTGTTTTTCGATGCTTGCTGGGCATTAAGCATCTGTAGGATATTTCTAACAGAAGGTATAACAGACGAATGCATTTTAAATGTTGTCCTCATACAGAAGATGTTAGCAAAAAAATAGATTTTTTACTTTCTGACCAGAAGAAAAGGTTAAATATGTTTCCCTTCTCTCTCAGAATAGTCTATAATTTGGGATGGAAAACTTAGGAAAACAAAACAATGGAAGGCAATTTTATACCTTTTGTGAGACTGTAAAGTTTTTGAAAATCATTTTTTTCAAAGATTTCTGAACAAGAAAACAATGTAAGATTGGGAAATATGATCTAAACTCTAGATGAGGAAAAATGGGAAATCACTGGACATGAAGTGGTAAATTGTAAATCAATTAAAAAAACAGAAAGACTTACATGAACTGATGCACAATAAAGTGGGCAGAACTAAGAGAACAATGCACACAGTAATAGCAATACCATATGATGATCAACTGTGGATGATTTAACTATTCTCATCAATATGTTGATCCAAGATAATTTCAAAGAACCCATGATGAAATGCTATACATTTCCAGAGAAAGAACTGATGTAGTCTGAATGCATATCAAAGGATACTGTTTTTCATTTTATTTATTTTTGCAGGGATTTTTTTTCCTCTATTTTCTTTCACAACCAATATGAAAATATACTTTGCATGATTGCACATGTAGAGGCTATATCAAGTGTCTTGCCATCTTAGAGAAGGGGGAGTGGAAGGCAGAAGGGAGAGAATTTGGAACTCATTTTTTTTATGCAAAGCTTCTTTTTTTTTGTTTCCAGTATAGTTTATTTTTATTACATTATTTATTTTTAGTTTTCAACAATCACTTCCATAAGTTTTAAATTTTCTCCCCATCACTCCCAAATCCCTCCCAAAGACAGCTTGCATTCTGATATGGGCTCCACATATGCATTCTTATTAAACACATTTTCACATTGGTCATATTGCATAGAAGAATTATAATGAATGGGGAAATCCATAAGAAAGAAAAAAACATAAAACAAAACAAAAAAGAAAATAGTCTGCTTCACTCTACATTCTGACTCCATGGTTCTTTCTCTGGATGTGATTGGCATTTTCCATCATGTGTTCTTTGGAATCATTTTAGGTTCTTATATTACTGAGAAGGGCTACATCTATCAAAATCAGTTCTCACATGCTGTGTATGTTACTGTTTAAAATGTTCTCCTGTTTCTGCTCCCCACATTTAGCATCAGTTCATATAAGTCTTTCCAGGTTTCTCTACAATATACTTGTTCATCATTTCTTATAGCACAATAGTATTCCATTACATTCACATACCACAATTTGTTTATCCATTCCCCAATTGATGGACATCCCCTCAGTTTCCAGTTCTTGACCACCATAAAAAAGATCTGCTATAAACATTTTTGCACATGTGGGTCCTTTTCCCTTTTTTAAGATTTCTTTGGGATACAGCCCTAGAAGACATAGTGCTGGGCCAAAGGGTATACATATTTTTAAAACGCTATGGGTATAGTTCCAATTTGCTCTCCAGAATGGTTGAATCACCTCACAGCTCCACCAACAAGGAATTAATGTTCCAACATTCACACATTTTCTCCAAGATTTATCATTTTTTTCTGTTTTGTCATGTTAGCCAATCTGACAGATATGATATGGTACCTCAGAGTTGTTTTGATTCACAATTCTGTAATCAATAGTGATTTAGAGCATTTTTTCCCATGTAACTATAGATAGCTGTAGGTTCTTCCTCTGAAAACAGCCTGTTCATATCCTTTGGCCATTTATCAATTGGGGAATGTCTGGTATTCAAAGTTGATTCAGTAATCTATCTATTTTAGAAATGGGAACTTTATCAGAGATACTGGTTGTAAAAGTTTTCCCCCAATTTTCTGCTTCCTTCCTAATCCTGGTTGCATTCACTTTGTGCAAAACTTTTCCATTTAATGCAATCCAAATTATCCATTCTGCATTTCATAATGTGCTCTTTCTCTTATTTTGTCATAAATTTATCCATTCTCCATAAATCTGATAGATAAAACTATTCTGTGCTGCCCTAGTTTGTTAATATTATCAGCCTTTACACCTGGATCACATACACATTTGAACTTTATTCTGATATACAGTATCAGATGTTGGCCTATGCCCAGATTCTGCCATACTATTTTCCAGTTTTCCCAGTAATGTTTGTCAAACAGTGAGTGGAACTCAATTTTTTTAAGAATGGTAAAAATGTTTTACATGTAATTGGAAAAAACAAAATACTATTCAAAATCACTTCTAAAATATTTATCTAAGGACATGGTAGTATTAGGTACAGATTAATAAATCAATTATTTTGCAAACTGACAAGGTTATTCTGCAATATGAGAATACATATGAGTCTTCATCTCTGATCAGACAGAAAATGATAAATGATTAAGCTTTGTTTCCTTGGGATATTTCTTAATTTTCTGTAGAAAGGGTTGATTCCCTCAATAAAATTCAATATGGAAAAGGTTGAAAAAGATAAAAAGTAGAAAAAGAAAATTTCAATAACAATGGTAAACTAGAAACTAGGTAAATGATAATGCTACTTATGGAAAAAATGAAGTTGGAACAATCAAATTTAGAGAAAAAAAGATAAAGATAAAAGATTAAGATAATGTATATACTAATTTTGAGGAGCTGGTGGAACAGGTAGATGGAAAACACACTGAAAGCAGTTGCAGATCTAGTACTTGAACTCAGAAAAGAAAATAGTACTTAGACATATTTGAGAGTCCTCTGCATAATGACAGTAGTCTAAACCATAGGTATGAGAATGAGTGAGACTACCAAGGGAGAAAGCATGGGAATGAAAGTTAATGTGGATCAAAGAGAAAATCTTGGCAATTATTGACCTCAGAAGACAGGCAAGACTTCAGCAAAGAAAATAAAAAAGGAATGGCTAGAAAATAAAATGTCAAATAGGAGAAAGAGACTTAAAACTGGGGGAAAATAGAAAATCTAGTAGGTAATACTATTTAATATTATCATAGTCTGAAGGTAGGTAAAAGAAAATGAGGAACAAAAGAAGATAATTGGATTTGGTACTCCAGCAGTCACTGTAGACCTTAAAGACAATAGTTTCTGGAGAATAGCACAATGGTCAAGGCAGAAACAATATTCCAAGAGTTGAAGAGTGACTTAGAGGTGATTAGGTGGAGGCAAGTGTTGGAAAAAATCTTTTGAGTTTAACAGTGAATGGGGATAGAGAATTCCAAGACAACAGAATTGAGGTGAAGATGCAGCAGGGCTCAGTAATTTGTATAAAGCAAACACTTAAATGTTTAATGAGTTGAAAATATATATGAATCATATTCACAGTTCTACAGTACAATGGGAAGGTTAGAATCATGGTATAATGGATAGAAAAGAAAAATCCCACTGACCATCCCTGGATTGGAGCTATGGACCCCAGTATACATTCTGCCACTAACAAAGTATAATCTAAAAAAGTAAATTAGCCTTTGGGCCTCAGTTTCTTCTTCACTAAAATGGTAACATTAATTCTTATTTTATTTTATAGGAGTGTTAAAAATAAGTCAAAAATAAATATAGTCAGTCTTTTACAATATATCTACTATGTTATTGTTTTGCATTAGCCAGACATGTAAAAGCTATACTGAACTGCTTATCTTCCCAGTAAGGGTGGGTGACAAGGAAGGAAGTGAATGAATCTGGAATTGAAAGTTTTAAAATCAAATATTCAAATATATATATATATATATATATGTGTGTGTGTGTGTGTATATTTATTTATATATACAATTATTAATACCATCTTACATGTAATTGGGAAATAAGATATACAGGTACTGAGGCATAGAGATCCACTGGGAAAGTAGAAAGGGGTATGGGAGAAAATATGGGAGAGAGCAGATTGGAGGAGGGGATATCCTGTGGGACTGCTATTGGGGCGGTGGGTAGGGGAAAAACGGGGAGAAAATTTGTAACTCAAAATCTGGCGGAAACGAATGATGTAAATCAGAAGTTAATAAAGCAATAAAAAATAAGCATTTTATTCATTTTCTTTGGGTATCTCTCATGCCTAGAATGCTTTCACTTCCCCTTTTCAGCTACTAGCTTACTTTAGTTGGTTTTTTGGCTGTTGAGCTTCATTCTCAAAGAGGACCAAAATGACATCAATATGCTGGAGTCAAATAATACTATGTCTTATTATGGCTGATCAGACCAATATGAGCATGTACTGCTCTACCATGAGTCAGGCACAAATAGCCCATGATAACATTTGGGGTGAATTCTATTTCTTTTGTGCTACTTCAATTCTGCTATGCTTCTTAGGGTATAGCACCTTCTTTGATGATAGCATTCCATGCTGAATGGTCTTGTTCCAGTGTTTCCCATGTCATAAAATTAATTCCAAATCTTGAGAGTGTCCTTACATTGTTTCTTGTGATCACCATGTGAGTACTTGCCTAGTGTGAGTTCTTCATAAAAAAGACTTTTTGTCCAGTGCACATTTGGCATTTGAACAACATGTCCAAGCCATCAGAGTTGCACTCTCTGCAGCAGCATTTGAATGCCTGGAAGTTTAGTTCAAGAAAGGATTTCAATGTACAGTACCTTCTCCTGCTAGGTAATTTTTAGAATCTTCATAAGAGAATTCAAATGGAAGATATATAAATATATATATACACATATGTATGTATATACAATTTAAATGGAATATATATATATATATATATATATATGACTTCCTTTAAGTCAGTTAAAATCACCCCTTCAGCGGGAAACCTTTTTCAATCCCTCTTAATTTTTGTGCCTTATTTAGTCATTTTTCCTACTTCTCATGTGTACAGCTTGTTTGTACATATTGGTTTACGTGTCTCCTTCATTCTACTTTAAACTTCCAAAACACAATGGCTGTGTTTTACTTTCTTTGTGTCCCTAACTCTTAAACATAGTGCCTGGAACAAAGAAGGTGCTTACTAAATGCTTATGGTAAATATTCAGAGTAGATGCTTAATAAGTGGTTATTATGAATTTACTAATTTACTTTGTGAAGTATAAGGCTATTTGTCAGTGTCAGCTATTATTAATCTCTGAAAGGGCTCCAAAATCAGATGATTTTATGTCACAAGATTTTCCTTTTTTAACACTAGCTTTCTTCCAGTTATACCAGATACCACACTTGTATGCCTGAGAGTCAAGGATTACAATAGCCTACGAAGGACTTAATGTAAGGATCACATGACTAATGAGCAATGCAGAGCTATAGAGTAGGTGTAGAGTAGTAGTAGTAAATTATAAAATATTATAAATGAGGGATTACGCTGAAGAAATTGAGTAAGGGATATCATCAGAGTAATTAATGATGGAGGGGGCAAAAGACCCATTTATGTAAGGAAAATGAGATATAACTGATGAATAGTCATCTAATACATTGTTATGTATGCACTATTATGTATGGGGTATTCAGGCAGGACTGGAACCTCTGGTGTGAGGGCTGCTGAGTCTCTTTCAGGGTTGCTCATCTACATTTGGTGTCCACCTTCACCCAGTTGTCTCACCTCTAGCTCCAAGAAGCTGAAGCATGTGCAAGAGCCACACCCTGGTAAACCATCTCAACATGTGGGATAGACCAGGTTGAGAGTAACCAATGGGCCTCAAACCCATTTGGTGACTTAGGGGGATATCTCCCCAAGAATATGAAGACTCCCCACGCCACCCAGCTAGAATTGGCAGATGAGAACAATTTGTTCCAGCATCCATGAAGGTTACTGAAGCAGGCGCTGTGGAGCACTTAGAACTTGGTCAGACATCAAAGATACTAAGATCATCCACTGTATCCCAGGCCATCACCAGTCATCTTGACTTTCATCCTGTCACTGGACTTTGGATGACTTTGTAAGAGAGAGTGAGATTGATGATTTCACACAACTCTGCCTCACTTAAATCCAATTCACACATAAGACAAGATGTCTTTAGTACTCTTCAAAAGGAAGGAAGATTAATTTTGAAAAAAGTAAAAAAAAACTTTCAGTACATGGGTTAAATCTCTTACAGCAGAGTTTTGGAATCATGTGGATAAGAATTACAAAGGATGTGGGGCAGGTAGGTAGCGCAGTGAATAGAGTACCGGCCCTGGAGGCAGGAGGACCTGAGTTCAATTCCTCAGACACTTAATTTAACCCTTACTAGCATTTGATCTCAGGCAAGTTACTTAACCCCAATTGCCCTGCCCTCCAAAAAAGTAAAAAAAAAAAGAATTATGTACCATGTACGATGTACAGACAGAGATCATAAGATCAAAGATCATGGATTTTGAGATGGGACATTTGAGTACTCCTTTAGTCTAGTCCCTTTCCCTTCATTTTACAAAAGAGAAAACTGAGGTTATGAGTGACAAAGTTATGGGTCCAAAGTCACCAAAGTACATTTCAAAGCTGGGATCAGCTGCCCTATTATTCCAAGAAGGAGTTTTGGAAATTTGAGGAGATAACAGATTCATTCGATAACTGCTTTCTGAGATTTTTTTAAATGAATATGCAAAATGTGAATAAAAATTATTTTCATTTGCATATGTTTCTAAGCTTTTGTTCCACTTCCTTCCTTGATTCTCAAACACCATATACTGACAAGTAACCTTGTGAGTTACTTTTTTATTGACATGTAAGAAAGAATAACTCTGTTTTAAGAACACAATAAAGAATAACTCTGTTTTCAGAACACAATAAAATATTCCTTCTCCTTTTTTTTTCCTTCTTCCTTCTTTCCCTTCTCTATTCCCCACCTCCTCCCTCTTGAAATACAGCAAACTATGGAGGCAAAAGTACCATTACCTTCCTACTTTATTAACCTCTTTTCAGATTCTAGGCACTTATCCTGCACTTAATTAACATGAATAATAGTTAATGATATTGTAATAATATCACTAGTCATAGCCTCAGATGCTACTACTTGAAACATAGATTTTAAAAGTAATATGAAACCATTTGTTTTCCTAATATTTTGTCCTTTTCCCCCACCCTGGCAAGTAGTTCACTGTCTGGTTTTCCCATCACAGTTTTTCCTTTTCATGTGACATATTTATTCTAAGGCTTATGAATTATAGGTTCCAAGTGCTCACATTAAAACATTCTACACTTCAGAATATTGATAGGAAAGCTGTGTTAGGCTTCTGCAAATGTTTTATTCTGTCAGTTTCTGAAATACAAAGGTAAAGTGTGGCTGGATTCAAAACAGTCAACAGTACAGCTCCTGTAAGTCTTTAACCTAAGAAACAGTCCTGAAGGAATAAGATGCCACACTTCCCAGAGAAACAGCTTCAAAATAATGGAATGTCTTCCTTTTCTTCATTATTAGAATAGTTCCTTGAATTTAAATCACGTAACCTCCCCTGTTTATCAATGTAAAGAAAACATGAAAATATAATAGCCAACATCAATGTCTATTAAACTGGCCAGCACCTGCTGCCCAGTAATTTTGGTAAAGAAATTTGTCATGTTGTGACAAAGGCAACTATATGGTATAGCAGGCCTATAGCTCTAGACCTGGAACCAAGAAGACATAAGTTCAAATCCAGTTGCAGCTCCTTATTAGTCATATAAACATGGACTAATAATCACCTAAATACTGTCTGCCTCAGTATCCATACTTGTAAAATGGAGATGATAGCAGTATATTCCTCCCAAGGCTACTGTGTGGATTTTATCTCTATTGAGATAATATATAAAGTCCTTTGTAAATCTCCAAGTGATATAAAAGGCTAGTTATTATTATATAATCCTGCATTCAATGATCTATGCTAGCCTAGCTGCTGGGGACGATAGGGTCTCGAGGTTGTACAGAAGATAGGGCACTGACCTGAATTCAGATCTGGCCTTAGACAATAGCTATGCACTGATCATCTACATGCTTTAGTTTCCTCATTTGTAAAATGGAAATAATAATAGCACCAACCTCAGAGAGATGTGGTGAGGATCAAGTGGGATGATTACTGTAAAAAGACTAGTACAGTGCCTGAAACATAGCAATCACTATAAAAATATTATAAAGTATGGTTAATTGGGTGAAGGTTAAAAAAAAGAAAAACATTTCTAATCAGAGAAACCAGAAAAGCAGGGAAGGGAATATTTGGTCTAGAGATTTGATAAATGAGTAGGTTTTCATTAAATAGGGAGAAAGGAGGAATCATTCCAGAGTTAGGTAGCAGTCTGACCAAATGTACCAGGGTAGAAGATAAGAGAATATATTCAATTTGTCTGGAGCGCAGAGAACGTGAGAGGGCTTTGAAAATATATATGCCATATTCTCCACCCAAAAGCAGTTTATGATATCGTCTTGAAATATTGTGCTATTGTTTTTTATCCCTAGATTCATATTTGGTTCTGTGGATACATCTATGATTTTTTTTTCTTATTCTGAAAATAATAACATTATATTTAGGTACAAAAATGAGAAGACATGGCTTCTAGACCTGACTCTATCGCTTAGAAACATGCTAATTGGTGATCTGAAATCTCTTCATTTCTCTGGGATTCAGTTTCTTCATCTATGAAATGGGGACAAAACTATGCAACTATCTCCAAGTGTCTGGTGAGCATTATGCAAAACTCACAACCCATAAGACATGCATAGAAATTGGATTTATTACAAGAGAAATGAACATGCATGTGTAACTTCTTATACCAAGTATAAAGGAGTTCAATGACACAGGGAAAACTTCAGCATTTAAGTTACTGGATGTATCAAAGGTGGATTTTTTTATTCTTTCTTAGAGTTTAGTTTCCCAGGATTCATGGTCATAACAATCTATTTCCAAGGCTCATGATTTATAAAAATCTCCACCATGCTTGCACAGTATTAGATAATAATAAATAATAGAAACATTTGTGCTTAAATTGTAAGTATCCACTGCTACTGTGCAGTGAGATATAACATTGGATAATGTAAACTTGTGAGGCTATTGAAAGCAATATGCCTTCTTTGTCTGTTGCCCTATAAAGCAAGTAGACACTTGCCAGTGAGTGGGGAACCCTTTGGGTAGAATGCAAAACCTGGAATGCTCTGCCTGTCTTGATCAGCCCCCATCAAGGCTTGGGGGGGATCTATGTTTGCCTCAACCAGTCCCCATTGAGGTTTGAGGAGATTTAGGGGAATACACAAGTTGTGCCTGTCCCAATTCACCCCATCGAGTCATAGAGGTAGTTGTCCTCTCTACCTCCCAACCCCACCCCCGACCTTCTTGTAGGGCCCTGCAAGAAGGGTGATTAGGAAATTCTGTAGGAGTTGGAGCTCACATTATCAGCAACCCCTTTGAAAAAACTAGACTAGGATAAAGTAAAATTATTTACCTTTCTGAAGCTGTCTTCCTGTACTTCCTGTCTGACCAGATCAAGAATGAACCGGTGCTAACAGCCCTCCTATATGTTTACCTGTCTTACACTGCAAAAAGGGGGAAATCATAGCGGAGGGTGAAAGGTCCAATCAATCCCCCGCCTGAGGAGAGGAATAAGGGCAGTCACCTCCCCAAGGGGAAACGTGGGGAACAGGATTGAGCTCATTCTTTATACTCTGTGGCAATTGCTACCTCATGAAGACTAGATGGTCTGTTTTATCTGCCAAGGTCCCAGCTGCACCAAAAATTCATTAATCTGTGCAGACTGGCCAGAGTCAGGTTTGCCTTCAAGGTTACTCTGAGAGTTTGATAGAATTCAGCTGCAAAAGATCACTGTTAAGTTAGTTCAGGGAAGCCCTTCAAATCAGCATGAAGTGAAATAATTCTAAATTAAAATACAAATTTTTAATTTTTAAATACTTCATAGTCTCCCAATAAAACCCTTCATTAATTAGAAACACAATGGGCCTTCCATTATTTTTTCTGCCTCTTTTGGTGCCTTTAACCAGAAAGTCAACTTTTAAGTTTTTAAAGGCTTTTAAGTTCCAAAAACAAATTTTTAAAATGAATTTAATTCATCAGCAAGAGAGGTTAGGTCCTAGTCAAATCATTTAAATTTAGTTTAACAAGCATTTTTAAAGCAAGTAATATGTGTCAAGTGAAAATAATCCCTGCCTTCAGGGAGTTTATTTTACTGAAAAAAATTCCTTCAGATACCTGCCTGAAAATTTTTTTTTATTTCTATTCTATTCAGATAAATACCCATTTATTCCTTTTCTATTACTATGCTGTTTCTAAAATTGCATCATCATAATGAAAGTCAAATTATATTACTGGATCATGGCAGAACACAACCATAAGATACAATAGCAAAAACAATCATGACAATTTCCTATGAATAAAGGCACAGTGTTTGTTGGCTTTAAGAAATCAGTTTACATTCTAATGCTAGAAAAAAAATAACAAAATTCATCTGGAAGAACAAATGTCAAGAATGTCAAGAGAGTCCATGAAAAGAAAAATTAAAGGAAGGTACCCTAGCATTAACAGTTTTCAAACTATATTACAAAGTAATCATTATCAAAATAATTTAATACTGGATAAGAAATAGAGTGATGGATCACCTTAATAAATCAGGTACGCAATACACAGTAGTAAGTGACAATAATCTAGATAAACCCAAACATCCAAAATTTTGGCCCAATAACTTACCATTTGACAAAAAAATTCCTGGGGAAAATGAAAAGCAGTTTGCAGAAACTAAGCATAGACAAATATGTTATACTGGTATACTTACACCAAAAGTATATTTTGGTATGCTTATACCAAAATTAGGTAAAAATGGATAAATGATTTAGATGTAAAGTGTGATATCACAAGTAAATTAGGGCACCATGGAAAAACATACCTGTCAGATCTATGGCTAAGCAAAGAGTTGATAAGAGAGCAGATTACGGCAAGTAAAATAAGTAATTTTCTATGAAGAAAGGCACAATGTTTGTTGGCTTTAAGAAATCAGTTTACATTACAAAGCTTTTGCACAACCCAAACTAATGCAGACAAAATTGGAGGAAAAATAGGAAACTGGGGGAAAAATTTAGCAAATTTTTCTAATAAAGATCTCATTTCTCAAATATATATGGGATTGAAACCAATTTATTAAAAATTATTAAAATTATTCCCCACTTAATAAATGGTCAAAGGATATAAAGAGGCAGTTTTCAGAAAAAGAAATAAAAGAAATCAATTTTTCATATAAAAATATTTATAGCAATTCTTTTTTTTCCCTGCTACCAGTAAACTGGAAATTGAGGGAATGCTGATCCATTGGGGAATAACTACACAAGTTATGGTATATGATTGTAATGGAATACTATTGTGCTAAAATAAATGATCAACAGACTGATTTCAGGGAAACCTCCGGAGACGTATAAGAACTCAGGCAAAGTTAAGTAAACAGAACCAAGACAACACAGTAAGCATGATCAAGTATAAAGTCTTAGCTACTGTGATCAAGACAATGATCCAAGACAGTTTTAAAGAACCCAGGATTAAAAACGTCATCAACCTCCAAAGAGAGAACTGATGACCTCTGGGTATAGATTACATTTTTTTCCTTTATTTTTTGTTCTTGCTTTTTTTGTTGTCTTTTTTCAATGTGGCTAACATGGAAATATGTTTGACATGATTTCACATGTTCATATGTATATATATAGTATGTGCTTCCTATATACATACACAAAACACATATTTATATACACATCATGGAAACTGTAATATATATACACACACATATATACTGCTTTCTCAAAGTATAGAGAAGGAGCTAGAGGGAGGAAGATAATTTGGAACTCAATTTTTTTAACAAATGCTAAAAATAAATAAATAAAATAATCCATTTACAAACTCAGTCCACATTTTGTTCAATTTTTTCATACTCTTAACAAGTCTCCTTAAGTTGCTTTCTAGCACCTCCTCCCCCAAAATATATGCCATACATACACAGATATGTGTATATACATGTGTGTATGTGTAATTAAAGACTGGTGCTGTGACTTTATGGCATGTCATAGCTTCAGGTTTACTGTTCAGTGTATCCCAATATACAAGTTCACAGTTTTCCCTAAGATCCATTTTGTTGGCTGGCTTATGTGACACATAAAATAGTCATGATCTTGGTAAGTTATCCTCCTTTTGACACAGCGCCTACAACTTACTTATTCATGCTAGTTTATAAAGACTAGATGTTTGTTTTGTCTTTTACTTTTCCGTTCCTAAGGGCTAATTCATGACTATAATAATTCATTTTTCAGAGGCAAAATCATCAGACTAAGAAAGATTCCTCCACCCCCTGGATCTGTTAACAATTAAGCAATCATTCTACAAGTATTTATTAAGTGCTTACTATATGTCAAGCATTGCACTCAGTTCTGTGCTTAAGAAGAAAGAAAATTTAAAAGCCCTCTGCCCTCAAGAAGCTTGCATTCTAATAGGGAAGAAAACATATACATATATAAATATCCGCAAGATACATACAGAGTAGGGGGGCAGTAACCACAGGGAGGCTGTATATACTTATCTGTAAAATTGGGTCCCTTTCAATAGAAATTGTTCATTTGAGCATAGGTTTATTTTTTCAACAAATTTCATAGCAAACACTGAATATCAAGTTAGTAAAATCAGGGCTATAATTGCATCTTAGACGCTCAGTAGTTGTGTGGCCTTGGTCAAAATATTTAACTTTTATCACCTCAATTTCCTCATCTATAAAAGGGAAATAATAACAACACCTACATCATAGGGCTGTGGTGAGAATTAAATGAAACAATATATGGAAAATACTTGGCTAAAACACTGTGACTCTGCTGTTGCCGTGTCAAATGACAGCAGAACAGCAATTCTTATTTATTTCTGTATTTGTTTCTTTATATGTGTATATACTCACTCACTCATTTATAATTTTGACTAGAAAGCAACATGGAGAAACTTATTAAGAAAATGAGGGCATGCAAACAAAATGCAGAATCTATGTAAATTGTTTTTACAGAACATAAATATTGTGTCTCTATTTGTTAGAAATCATCAGAGATGTTTCTGATGTTTCTGCTACAGCGGAGATACTATTTTGCTAGGAGGTCGCAAAGACCTTGCTAGGAGCTGGGGACAAAAATACAAAGAAGGAAACAGTCCTTGAAGTTTACATTCTTCTAGGGGTTTAGGGAGAGGGAAGAGGGGCTAGATATAATATAAAATATATGCAGAAATTACAAACTAATTTTGGAAAAGAATAGCTACAAACTTTGAGAAACAAGATAGGCCTCATATAGGAAGTTGGAACTTGAAGGAAATTAGGAGATTCAATTAGTAAAAAACATTTTTTTAAGCACCTACTATGTGGTAGGCAGGCCCTGAGCTAAATGCTGGGGGTAAGAAGAAAGGTAAAAGACATTCCTTGCTCTCACAGAGCTTACAGTATAGTCTAGTGAGAAGCTTATATTCTATGTGAAGCTTACACTCTAATGTGAGGTTCACAGTTTAATTCTAAGAGGCTCGATAGCAGAAAATGTTTTTCATTTTGCCACTTAAAAAAATCCTTCTCCAGTAGTTTGAATGTACTGAAGTAGTAATACAGAAATCCTCCACTGAAGGAAATTAATGAATGAATTAATTGCTATATGTGATTGCAAACACCTAGAACAGAGGCCCTGAATGGTGACTTGCACATACAAATTGATTTTAGAAGCAATGTATCATATAGTATCATGGAAAAAGTAGTGATGAATTCAGTAGACCTAGGTGTAAATCCAGTCTCTGATGGTTCCTCACAGCAGACTAAAAGTGAAGGTAAGTGAATAATAATAGTAAAAAAAGAGGGTAGCTTTGTCTTTGGAAGGGAACTAATTTCTATAGTTTACAAGCATTTGCATGAGATTCCCTTCACCATTCCATTCCTTCCGTCCTTCTCCTCCAGACATGTACAGAAGCCCAGAGAAAGTGTGCAGCAGTGAAGGTGTAGTGAAAATCATGCTAAACTTGTAGGGAGTGGAGATCCAGGCTTTAATCCAGATCTCAGCACTTGCTAGCTGTGAGAAAGTATTAGGCATTTCTAAACCTTACTTTCCTAAACTATACAAAAAGGATATTTACATCTAGAATTTCCTTTCTCACAACTTCCTTCTAATGTCAGGGAAAATGTCATTTAAATACAAGAAATCTTTCCAAGGACCACTTCATGTGAATGTCTAAATTCTCCAGTTCATCCTGTTTGTACATAGCTGTTTCCATGTTGCCTTTCCTACTACATCATAAGCTCCTTGGGTGCAAGGAAGATTTTGTTTGCTTTTTTTTTTGCATCCCCTGGTACATGGTAAGCACCTAATGAATGCTTGTTAAATTGACTCACTGGGTAGTTGTGAGAATCAAATTAAATAATGTATGTAAAATAATGTACAAACCTTAAGATGTTTATGATAATGTCAACCACCAGCATTACACAAAGTCAGAATACCTTTGGCCTTTTTTCTTTCTTTTTTGGCATCCTCAATACTTATCACAGTTCATTGTACATAACAATTGCTTAATAAATTCTTTTTGATTGACTGACAGAAAAGCAGAACTGTGCCTGATAAATCTGCTTTCACAGAGTAGAAAATTAGGTTTTTCAGTGAAAATGGAGGCTTTTAATTAAAAAGAAGACAGGAAGGAAGAAAAATATGGAAAGAAAGAAAGAAAGAAAGAAAGAAAGAAAGAAAGAAAGAAAGAAAGAAAGAAAGAAAGAAAGAAAGAAAGAAAGAAAGAAAGAAAGAAAGAAAGAAAGAAAGAAAGAAAGAAGGAAAGAAAGAAAGAGAAAGGAAGAAGGGAGGAAGGAAGGAAGGAAGGAAGGAAGGAAGGAAGGAAGGAAGGAAGGAAAAGAAGAAGTGGGGAAATTAGTTTAGGTATCATGGTTCTGCTTTTCAGGAAGGACTGTGTGTGTGTATATATATGTATGTATTTCCCCCCGGTAAGCATATGTTCATTGTAGTTCAGATCCATGCTTTAGGGAACTTGTTTCTTTCATTGAACTGGAAATGAAGAATATGCTACAATCGACTGGAGGTTTCAACATGTCTGTGAGAAGTATTATTGAGTATATTTCTTAAGCTTTGAGAAGTTCAGTGAATAGACTTTTACAAACTGAAATCAGAGAATCATCAAACTTCAGAGTTAAATGGATCTTAGAGAGGATCCAAGATAAATCATATTTTAAAACTGAGAAATTGTGGCACACAGAAAGTAAATGACTTGGTTAACATCACTTGTCATTTTAAACATAGATAGGTGGATAGACAGATTAGATAGATAGATGATAGATAGATAGATAGATAGATAGATAGATAGATAGATAGATAGATAGATAGATAGATAGATAGATGATAGATAGATAGATAGATAGAAACACACACACACACACATATATATATATATAATCCAAAAACATTAGGAAGGACAGCTTAAAACAGTCAAATAGGAGTTATTTGCTAGGTAATAGCAAAAAAAAAATCCTTTTCAGAATGAGTATATAATATGTACTTTTGTCAGAGAATTTTTGAGCAATCCACACTTCTAAAAATTTTCATCCTCAGTTATAGTTCTGAACAAAAGAATTAAACTTCCTTGCACTATTACATTTCACACAGATTGTTTTGTCTGAATAATTCACATGTTCTTTTCTATTGTTATAAATATTATTGTTGAACTTTGGTAGATTTTTTTCAAATGTAATGTGTAGGGGATGTTTTACTTCTTATATCTACTAAGAAACATGCTTTTAAAAATCAAAGAATAAAAGCATTTAATTTTATCCCATTTGCCAGTTTATTAGTGCTTGTTAGCATGCCACAGGGAATGAAAGTTGTTTTGAGCTATTAATCACTGCTTAAATACTGAACATTTCACTGAAAAATAATAGTCTTTGTTATTTTTTTAAATATAGTGCTCTGATCCAGAATGCTCTGTGGGTAACTTCTAAGAAGTAGCCATAAGAAAAATGGTTCATCATCCCTATTGCGTCTTCACTTGGCCCATCTCCCACAGTTAGCAGGCAAAGGTACTATATGCTGATTCCTCTTGAGAAACTAGAAAAATTCAACTCAGAATTCATTGTTGTTTCTGTTTTCCTTGAAAAGGTATAGATTTATCCAACCCAACTCTACAATATCCATTTCAGTCAATCAATCAAGAAGCATTAATAAAGTGTTTACTGAGTTCCACAGACTGTGTAAATTACCAGGAATACAAAGAAAGACATAAACAACTACAATTACAACTACAAAAACAAAAACAAAAAAATATCCCCCCCCAAGATAACAATCAAAAGCTATATTCTGATGCTCTGTAGCAATGTAGAAGATGTTCAGAAATAGATAGAAGTTGAAGACATGGAGATCAATTTGGAGGCTACTGAAATTATTAAGATAATAAGTAAAGACAGATGAACTAAGGGAGTTGCTGGGTGAGCATTTTTGATTCAGGTAGGCCTTGAATTAGATATTTGTCTCTCTCCCTCTTACACTCACTCACTCACACACACACACACACACACACACACACACACAATCACACACACACACAATTTCTCAATCTAATACATTATTCCTGGAGATCCAAGAATTTGGTTTGTTTTTCTTTTTCATCCAGATTTCTTCAATGACATAGGAAACTCCCTTCAGTTCAAATACAATAAAGTAATAGTTTACATGCTTACTACCTATCAATAGTTCATATTTATATAATTCTTTAAGGTTTGAAAAGCAATTTGCAAATATTATTTCATTTTATCCTCATTGTGACCCTCTGAGGTAGGTAATACAATAATGTGTGTGTGTGTGTGTGTGTGTGTGTGTGTGTGTGTGTGAGATATATGAGGAAACCTAGGAATAGAGATGTTAAGTTACCTGCCTAGGGTCACAAGGCTAGTGTCTGAGGCTGAATTTAAACTCATGACTTCCTAACTCTCACACCTATGTGCTCACTGCATGATTTAACCTGTAAAGATTACTCTTGGCTAGGATAATTACCAAAGTCTTCTTGAAGTTTCTTAAAGAAAGAACAATGTATACTATTACATATATACATATACACTATATATAATGGGTGAATACATTTTTGGAAAAGCATGAATAACAAGAAGGGGCTTAGAGGCTGATCCTCTCCCTGTGGCCTAAATCCCATTTCTTATGTCTTCCTCAAGAACAGTACTTATGAGTTCCTCTGTTTCATGAGTCATTTATCCCTGTTGCTTATATTCAATTCCCCGATAATAAGACCTATCCCGAAAATAAGCCCTTCCCTTACTGTGTAAGATTCCTCTAAAATAAGCCCTCCCCCCAAAATAAGCCCTATTGAGATTGCTATTGTAGTGAAGGTGATCCCCTGCGCTACACGCTACATTACGGTACCCTCTGTATGCACCGTTCCCCCCCCCCCCGGTGAAATGCACGCCGTGCCCCAAGCTGCATCCAATCAGAGCTGCAGCAGTGAGCGCGTCATCCTGTTCTTCCCCAGTGATTTGGTTGCTGGTGCCATTGAGAGCAGTGCCACGGAGGAGAACTGAGGCAGGACAACATAAGCCCTCCCCTGAAAATAAGCCCTCTGGTGTTTTTCTTTCCAAAAAAAAATAATAAGACAGTGTCTTATTATTGGGGAAACACAGTACCTCAAAACAATATTTTTTCAAGCCTTTTCCATGGGTCTGCATAATCATTATTCTATGAAAACTTAGCTCACATGTCACCAAAGAGCTTAATCACTCATTTCAATGATAATCTTTCATTGTTATTCCTCATTGATTTGATGATATAATAACTTTTTGGTGACTTCTGAGGGACTCTTTTCACACTACTGACCTCATTCTTGACTTCTGAGATTGTTTATTCTCTTAGTTCTCTTATCTCTCAAATCTCTCCTTCTCTGTCTTCTTCACTAGCTTCTCATTTTCTTTATGTTATTGTTCCTCAGAAGTCTGTTGTAACCTTCTGCCTACACCCTCCTTGGACTCTTTGATTTCAGTCAACAGTGAGGCCAGTGGCCCAGTTAACCTAGAATTCTGATGCAGTCTGAGTAGCCAACATGAATATAAGATCAATGATAGTATGACCTTCTTATTACTTTAATGCAATTAAGTTATTGATTTTTTTTTTAATCTGGACTTACCACTTCCCCTTCTACTAGAGATGTCCCATTACAATAACTTGCTCAACTGATGCAGATTTCAAACTGTTTTTAATATAGGCTTCAGTAGTTTTCAATGGCACTAGAAGTTAAGGGACTTTCCAGGTACATACAGATCACATTTCAGAATGAAGACTTGACCATAACTCTCTATGACTCTAAGTGTGACACTCTAACCAAAATGTCAGACTACATTTCATACCAGGTATTATAGTAACTATTTAAATTATATTGTTTTGGTTTTCCTTGTCATTTAATCCAGTTATCTTTTGCTAAACCAAACCCATACCTTTAATTATACTTGTAAATGGTTTTATAGTTCTAGTATTCCATGTCCTAGTCATTTTTAGTACCTAATTAGTTAAATTTAGGCCTAGTCATGAAAATAAAATCACTCTTACCAGTTTTTTTCCTTTTTCCATTAAATTAACAATAATCTGTAAATGTTAAAAAATGGAAATTATTACTGATTTTTCTACCTTTTTGTCTTTTTTATATTGTACGTATTTTAAAATATTTAGGAATAACTTTTTTTTTTGCCTTTTGGAGGGCAATTGGGGTTAAGTAACTTGCCCAAGGTTACACGGATAGTTTTTTTGTGTGGGTGTTAAGTGTCTGAGGCCGGAACTAAATTCGGGTCCTCCTGACTCCAGGGACAGTGCTTTACTCACTGTACCACCTAGCCCCTCTAGAAATATCTTGGCTGATTTTATTAAGGAGATCGAATTAACTGATCATTATTAAAGAATGCTTTATAATTTCTTATTGTTTAGTGGATCAAAAGCTTTACCTGTTTGTAAACATATACATACATGCACATATATACACATTTATTTGTATATACATAAACACATTTCTACACACATACATAAAATACACATATACATTGTATGAAATGTGTGAAGTGTCTGTATATACATATAGGCATATGAATATATATATATATATATATTACTAATACATGTGTATGCATGCATTCCTAGTACATCATGATTCTAGTTTTTATAAATAGTAATTCTGTGTAAAAAGTAGAGATAGAGTAATGTACTTACTGTCTATGTGTATGTATGTGCATATGTGTAAGTATGTATATGTATTCTTTGGATGGATGGATAAGACAGGCATACGCATGCATTATATTTAGTTGATATGAGTCAATAATCAGGCCAGTATGTCAGGAAGCATTGAATTCTCTTCTGTATACACCATCTGCACATAAGATTAGTCCCAGTATAGCCTGTCTCTGTTGCCATCTCTCTCTCTCTGTCACTATTTCTATCTCTATTTTTCTCTCTATTTGTGTGTTAATGTGCATGTGTGTGTGTGTGTGTGTGTGTGTGTGTATAATGACTACGACCATGGTATGTTGGGGATCAGAAATTCCAACTTTTAAAATTGATACCTTTATGGAATAGGTGGGTAACCTTCAACCAGTCACAGTCTCCTGGATTTTGATTTCCTCTTCTGGAAAATGGGGATCATGACACATGGACCACCATAAATCCCCTCACAGGGATATTGTAAGGTAAGGAACAAATGAGATATTTCATATAAATCATTTTTAAAACTATAGTTATAAAAATGAAGGGTATGGTAGTTATGGAAGAAACCTCCAAATTTCACTAAATGCTTTTTCAAGAATATTTTTTTCTTTAAAAATACCCTCTTAGTAGAAAAAAAAACTGTAGAGAACAGATGTTTTCAATGTTTTCTCTCCAGCCATTTTGTTTACTATACTAAAGTCAAATAAAATTATATTGTGTCAAAATCATGCTCACCTGTATTCTCAAGTGATTTTAATTAAAATATACTAATTATTACCTAATTGTTTTCTAAGTTAGCAATTTTAGCAATACTAAAAGAATTCTCATTTGTATTCATTATATTCCCATTACTATTTTAAATTGCCTATAATATCTTTTACAAAGTTAACTTTATGACCATTGCATTTTGTCAAGCTTGCAATTAAATGCATGAAGAATTAACCATGTATCCTAATGAATGAACAAGATCTGAAAAAGATAAAATTAATCATTAACAAAAACACACACACTTTTCTACTTTATGGGGAATGATGGAATATCATTGTATTAAACTCTATTATCTTAATGAGAAGATATTTTCTCTACTTGATTATAGCCAAAGACTGGAGAAGATATTCTAATGACACTTCTTTAGCTTAATGAGAAGATTTCATAATTACTGAAACCACATCTGTTTGATTAGTGTGTCTCTTCCAAGATCTATGCATGTCCCTACAATTCAGTTGGCAGTAGATGTGTCTATGTGCCCTGGTTTGTGCCTTATTCATTGGTCCAGACATCTTTTACTGAGCAGAACTCATACCAAGAGATGGCAAATGATATACTTTTGGTGAACCCTCAACAGATGTTAAATTTGGCATCCAAAATGTTGCACATAAAAAGCCTTGTGTCATATTTGCAATGTGATAGAATTTCTTTGATCTATTTTGACCTCCACTCTCACTGTCAGGGTCAGAGATGGATGGTGGACTTTAATATTTTGTTTCTAGAAAAATGAGTGTTTCTTTGTATGAATTTATGTGATATTATTCCATTCTCTTGGCTCTATTCCCTTATACTGCTCTATGGCCAGTGTGTCAGGAGAAATGTGATTGATTAATAGGTTAAATAGAAGAAACCTGCATGTGAAAATTTATAAAATTATAAGAATTCTTAAGCTTGGTATGTGGAAGGCTAATGTTTGCACATTCCTAAGACTATATAAGCAAAATGCCCAGAAACAATCAAAAGCTATAGCTGTCAGACTTATGTGACCCAAGGGAAACATTTGCAATGATCATTAACCAAAAAGGGTATATAATTCAAGTATACCTTCAGGTTTCTGTATAACATAGTAGTCTACTGGAGAAAATGGAGGCATCGAGAAGGGTCCAGTAACATACAAAATAAATCTGTACCAATTTATGGATTAAGCTGAACTTACTTGCAATTGAGTTATAAGGAGAATAGGGAAGAGTTGGGGTTTAAAAGTGTGAAGTATTTAGTAACATATTCTTATATAGTAAATTGTTCATATCATCTTCTGGAGAGGCAGAATTTTGAAGAGTGTAGGACAAGGAGTCAGGATGACCTGACTTGCTTCTGACATTTGCGAACTGCATAACTCCAAGAAAATTATTTAGCCTTTTAAATGTCCAAGCGGCTATGAAAAGATAGTACAGAATTATGGTTGAAGTTTTAGCTTTAGTGTTAGAAAGACAAATTTTACCTCTGATCCTTACTACTGCCTTGGAGAAAGAGACTGCTGGTTTCATTTTTTCCCATAAATCTACTATCTATCTCTATCTATCTATCTATCTATCTATCTATCTATCTATCTATCTATCTATCTATCTATCTATCTATCTATCTATCTATCTATCTACCTGTCTGTCTATATGTCTATGATTGTGGAAAAGTCATTCAATCTCTTTGAATTTCAATTTCTTCATTTAGAAAATGAAGGGTTTGAAATAGACCCCTTCCAAATCTACATCTAAGATTCTAGGGCTAATAAACTGAATAAGAAATAGTTTTTGTTAGCATTGGTGGAGGAAATTACAACACCAGTTGTTTCCTATGATAAGTGTATGTTTATTATGTGGTATCTAATATAATGAAGTAGCTATGTGGTGCAGTGAATAAAGTACTAGACCTAGAGTCAGGAAAATCTGAGTTCAAATATGGTCTCAGACCCTTATTAGTTATGTCATCTTGGACAAGTCACTTAACCTTGCTTGCTTCAGTTTTCTTACCTGTAAAAGAGCTGAAGATGGAACTGGCTAACCACTCAAGTATCTTCACTAAGAAAACTCCAAAGATGTGTCACAAGGAGTTGAACATGACTGAAGAATGATTGAACAAATCCAAATTCAATATAATGCCGAACACATAGTAGATGGTCAATAAATAGTTGCTGACTGATTGGCTGAATAAATGATGTGAGAGTTAGTAGGCTAGAATTACTGTGCTCCCTGACTGCCAAAACTAGTGGGAACTGTAGGAAGAAATAAACAGTTTAAGATGGAAAAGTCATGACAGCCTCATTGTCAATGTATTATTTAACTGATTTTTAATGGACCATCTACAAAGGTCCTATGTTTGGATATTTAGCCATGTTTTAGAAGTGTTTCATACTCACTAAAAAGGTATTTCAATGCAAATATATCTTAAAATAAGGAGCTCTTGATGACCTTTCCAGTCCTGTCTTATGTAGATTCCCTGTTTCATAGAAAGCAGACACTGATATGTATCAGTCACTTGTTTCCTTCATCTGCTTTCCCAGATGATGGCAAATTTAAGAGTGAAAGGTTTTGTGGACACACAAATATATCCATAACACACATACACACAAGTCATGTATACATCGACACACCTATACATATATGTATGTGTGTGAATGTGTGTATGTATACATTGCCAGATAAAGACATAGCTACAGCTTATACAGATATATGTATTTGAAAGGAGCTGTGATTTCTCAGCATGGATAACTCCCATATGGAAATTGTCTCAGTTCTATATAATAGGGTCACAGAATTATAGGACTCGTGTTGAATCCTCCTTCCCCAAGCAGCCAGCATACTGTGACTTAGTATTAAGTCCAAAAGAGTTCTCTTAAGAACATAAAAGTCAAGTGGCTTGATTATCAACACCTTGCTTGAGTCAGAAGAGACACTTGGAATGAGTACTTCCTGACACCAACTCCAGAACTCTATCCAACATGATGCACTTCATCTACCACTTACTGTTACTATTCATTAAAGCTACTGATTAACATTTAATGTATTGTATGATGATTTTATTTTTTTAAATCATTCCAAGGTTTATGGAACACACACTTAAGAATTGGCATAGCATATGAACACTTAATCTATAAGACTGCTTCAGAAGTAGTTACAAAAACATAAACAGGCCCCTTCTAAAGCCTATACCCCTAAGTCCCCTTGCCTCCAAAAACACCATGGAATCAATATGGGGAGGCTCCAAGAATATATAATTAAAACATTACACAGAGAGACACAAGCACCATATGTTTTGACTAAATAGATAATTTGACTAAACATATAATGCAATCAAAATTAATTTAGTCATCAGAGATAAAATCATTTCAGAATAAATTTGGGAATGCAAGGATCCCTTGATGATAAGGTCTCCAGGTAAACTTCTGAGATGAGCTATTCACTGCAAAATGTTAGTTTCTAATTCCAAAAGTGTTAAAAAGTGCAATACTTTGAGGTCTCTTTCCTATTCTTACCTGTTTGTATCCCTTACCTGTACTCTGACCTATATTACCCATGATAATCAGTATAGGGAAATTTCAATTCTAATTCACAAGCATTGTTCTCAACTAATCAATTTCACTATGTCAGAGTTGATAGCATATTGACTGATCCACAGACTTAATTCTAGAAGTCACATTACAAAAACAAGTAGCATGAAATAGCTATCAGCATTTCAATGCATAGGTTGGTGGGTAGAAAATATTCACTTTTTTTCAGTTCATTCCTCATCCAAAATGAACATATAGTTTCTAATGGTCACTCTACTTATAAAGACAAAGACCAAATACAACATTAGATGTATGAATCTCTTTTATTTATACAGTAAATAATTATAGAGATTTTAAAACCTCAAAATGCATTTAAATATAGCTGGTGTGTTCATATTTACATGAAGTATCCCAGTGGTCCCCCAGATTCATCTGTATTTCTCATCTTTTCCTGAAAAATTAGCTCCCTTTTCTTGAATTCCTCATTTTGGTTATTAGTAACCACATTTTCCCAGTCACAGACTCCAAATCATGAAGAGAGCCTTGATTCTTCCTTTTACCTCAGTCGCTGCCCCAACTACCACCCTGTCCCAATTAAATTTCCAATATGTTATCATGTCCTGCCAATTTTTACTTCATTGCCTCTCTCCCTTAAGTATCTTTTACAACATTTGTCAAGAATACATTTTAGGGCTTTGGCCATTTATCAACTCTTGGCTCTGAAACTTCCATGATTCTCCTTTGTCAAAGAATTTAGGCCTTTTCTCAATTTTTTTGCTGGATCCTCTTCCAGTTCCAGATCAAGCCTGCCCCTCTATAACCATAGGTGTCTCTCAGGGCTAGGTCTTAGACCCGCTTTTCTTCTACCTCTTTCAGTTGGTGAAATCAGTAGTTCCCAGAGATTTAATTAATGCTCCAATGCTAATGAGTCTCACATCTACCCATCCCTGCCCCAACCACTCAGTTGATCTCTCTTTTCCAACTGCCTATCAGACATCTCAAATTGAATGTCCAGTAGATATATTAAACTCAGTATGTCAAAAACAGAACTTTCTCTCTGAACCCTCCTCAACTCCTACGTTTGCTATTAACGTAGAGGACAATATCATACTATTAGACCTCCAGAAGCAAAATCTGTATTCCTCATTATTTCTCCCTCTCAATTTCCAATCTGCTCATATTCCTGTCAAATTCACTTCTGCAACATCTCTGGAAGAAGTCCTCTATCTCCTTTGACAATGCCATCATTCTAGTGCAGGCCTTCATTATCTCACAGCTAGATTATTCCAATAGCCTGCAGGGGTCTGCCTGACTCAAGTCACTTCTCTAATCCATTCTCCATTCAGTCAATAAAGTGATTTTCCTATAGCATTGATTGATTACTTCACTATTTTCTCCAGGATCAAATTCAAAGTGTTCTGTTTGCCATTTAAAGGCTTCATCATGCCCCCTTTTACCTTTCCAGTTTTCTTATACCTCATCCCCAGACAACTACTCTTCAGTTCCATGACACTGACTTCCTGGATGTTTCACTAATAAGAAATTCCACTTCTCTGTTCCAGGTATTTTCTCTGGCGGTTGCTCAAACCTGAAATGTTCTTACTCTATTTTTACTACTGCCCTCTCTGACTTCTTTCAAATACCAATTAAAGCCTTTCCCACCTTCTTCAGGAAACCCTCCCCAAACTCTCCTAATTCAGGTACATTCCCTCTTTTATTTCTTATTTTTGCTACATATAGTTTATTTTGTTTACATTTGTTTACATAGTATCTTCCCCATTAGACTGTACCTTACGTGATGGTAGGAACTTTCTTTTGCCTTTTTTGGTAACCCTCAGAACTTAGTACAGTATCTAACACTTATTAGGCACTTAATAAGTATTGATTGGTTGATTGAGAGGGACATTAGATATTATATGGCCCAATTGTAACATTTCAGAAATGATGAAAGTAAAACTCAGAGAAACTGTTGGTGATTTTTGAATTCCCCAAGGTCATACATGTAAAAAGTTAGATACTTTGATTTCAAAAGAAAGCATAGTTTAGGTGCCACAACCTACATGAGCCCTTCCCTTATCACCCAGGTGTTAGCCTTCTTTCTTTGTAGAAATCACTGCATGTGTATGTGTATATGTATGTTTAGGTACAAGTATATGTGTGTGTATATATATATATATATGCATGCATACACATGTGTATATAAATATATGGTTTTACCAATGTACTATAAACACATACATTGCATTTATTTACTATTAATAAGAATTATGTAGGTCAAATGTACACTCTCAGGAAAATAAGGCCTACAGTAATATGGCTCAGTCAAAAAAAAAAATGCTGGATTCTGGAGTTGAACTGGGTTTGAATCATGACTTTGCTCTTTAGCACTGAGCAAATCACAGCTCCTATTAACTCTTGTCTTCCTATCTGTGGAATGAAAGGGTCAGACAAGATGATCCTGAAGTCCCTTCTATTTGAAAATCTATTGTCTTCTGGCTGGATAGTTTATGTCTTTGTATCATCAGTGGGTAGTGTAGACCATAACTTTGTTGACCTTCTGTAAATGTTTGATGAGTTAATAAATTTAACTGAATCTAATGTTTTCTCTTATACCACATAACCACTAAAAAGTCTCTTTCAGTGTGGCTTCAGTCAACTTTTTCCCACCTTTGTCCAACTACTCCCTGTCCTGAACTCCATATTTCAGCCAGAGTACTCAGAATTGCACAAAAATGTTTCAAACCTTCCTCCCCTGTTCCTTTCCTGTCCACCAGCGTATCTTATTTGTCTCTCCCAATCTTGGCCACTCCTGACTTATTTTGATCTATGTACAATTGAGTAGGGCTCTTCATTTTGTTCTTTGAGTTATACACCATGTGCCAGTGTGGTAAAGTCAATGGATCCTTTCTCAAAAGAATGCTTGCAAATGCATAAAATAAAATATGTAGGATGAGAGGGGAAATAAATATCGAAATATAATTTCAAAATATGTAAAGAAAATACTACATTTACTTATCCCAGGTTAAGAATCCCTGCTCTTGGGACAGCTAGGTGCCCCAGTGAATAGAGCACCTGTCCTGGAGTCAGGAGGACCTGAATTCAAATCCGACCTCAGACACTTAACACAACACTAGCCATGTGACCTTGCGCAAGTCACTTCACCCCAACGGCCCTACCTTCCCCCTACAAAAAGCAAAAAAGAAAAAGAAAAAAAAAGGATCTCTGCTTTGGGTCTTGGTTCTGAGGGCCAGTGAGAGGAAGTTACTAATTTGAGGCTGCTGGTAGTACATAGCAGTGAGAGCATTGGGCTTGCAGTCAGGAAGAAATAAATTCAAATCCAGCCTCAGACACTTACTAGCTGTGTGATTTTGGGCACCTGTTTGCCTCAGTTTCCTCAACTACAAAATGGAACAATAATAATAACAACACCTTTCTCACAGGGATTGTGTGGGAGTAAAATGAGATAAATTTCGTTGTGTTTTGCATGATGCTTGCCACATAGTTTTTACACAAATGCTAGCTATTTAATGTTATTATTATTATTATTATTCATAGGACAAAAAAAAGACAAGATTCAAATGAGGATCTTCTGAATCCATTATCTCTCCCTCTCCTCTTTCCTGCATCACTTAATCTGTCCCCTCCCTCCCCCTCCTCTTTTCACCTTCCCTCCTTTCCCTCACCCAGGAGAACATAGAAATACTACAGTAAAGAGTGTGTCAAGTCTTGAGCCTGCAGCAGCTCAGTTACATAAAGAATCTTGTAGAATGAAATCGACATTATATCTGGCTGTTTTAGAGAAGGAAAAATTTTAAGTTTAAAGATAGATAAATAAATTACACAAGAACAAAAACTATACAAAATAAGCAGTCAGCAAGCCATGAAAGTAAAAGCAGATGGACGAAATATACACAAACTGGCTAACTGGAATCCTGCCAGGAGCAGCTTATTAAAAAAATCATACTAGGAAGAGAAGGAAATGAATCAAAGCTCTTTTTTATTGTTATTGTTATTATTATTACTACACTCTGCAACAATTATTCAGTAATGTAGAATTTATTATACATTTGAAAACAAGGCCGATACATGCAGTTCAGTTAATCATCTTATGACTGGATGACTGCAACTGTCTCCTTACTTGAATTCTTCAAATTTTCCCTTCTCCGATTCATCATGAACATCACTTTCAGTTTTATTTTCCTAAAATACCACTATAATAATGTCAGTTTAATTCTCAAGGACCTATATCAGATTTCTATTTCCTACTGGATCAAGCCAGATCTTCCTACCTGGTTCTCAAAACCTTAGTCATCTGAAGCAATTCACCTATCCAATTTTATTGTTCCATACAAAACAAATGAAAACCTTACTCCTATTGAATTTCCGTAGTGAAATGCTTGGAGAGAATAAGTAATAAGGTCTGGGTACTGTCAGAGATACACTAGTTGTGAGAGATAGAAGATTTGGATCTGGAAATTCTGGATTTCAATTCTACGTTTTATCTATATCATTAAGAAATTATCATGTCCATCTTTAAGCTAAATGGTTCCATTTACTTCAATCCACCCTCAATTAGCACCACTTGCAAAGGTGTTTTCAATATTCCTTGATATGCTAACTCCTACTACCTCTTTTGGTCACCAGGATGGCTCTCTATTCACCACCTATCTATAGTACACTTATTTTTTCCAAGTACACTTAAAATCTCAACCCCCCCCCAAAAAAAACCACTTATCTCTTTATTCTTCAACTCCTTTTTGCATACAATAGCTGTGTCACACAGTTTGCCACAGCATTATGCCCTAAATTGTTCCACTTTTGTTTTCTGTTAACCCTTCTTTGCTTTTCCAACTCCACTATAAACTTTTTATTTGTCAAAGACATTTTCTTATGTTTATCTTATCAAGCATGAGAAAGCATGATGCTAGTGGCATAGTATACTGAAAGTCAGTCTCTCCTGCCACTTATAATACTAGCTGTGTGACCCCAGCAAAATCCTTTAACTTGATAGTGATTCAGATGCATTTTCAAAACCATAAGTTGTGAACAAAGAGCCAATCTACACTGGTAACTGTCAAAGACACTTCTCACCTGAAGCTGTATGCAAATACCTTCTAAAAAGTAACTCAAGTTCATGCCCCAGAAAAGACAAGTTATCCACCTTTATTACTTGTACCTTGGGGCTATGAGTCTAGAATGGTGAGAGAGCCCATGAAATTCACTTGTCCCAATAAAATTTCTTCCCATCCACCGTTTTCCTGCATGTATCTATCTTCCCAACCCCTACCATTCTACTTCTTGATCTGAAAAGAGCAACTGAATGAATACTACCATTGCTTCTGCTAAAGATGTTTCATTATTCTGCTGCTGTTCCCTATCATTCATGATCATGTGACACAGGACACCAAAATATCCTTCTCTGGCCACCATTCACCTTTATATGTAGTCTCCCCTTGTTAGGATAAGAAAGTTCCTTTAGGAAAGGGACTATTTTGCTTCTATATTTATATCACTTAGCACAGTATATGGTACAAGGCAATCCCCTAATATATTTTTACATTAATTGACTCATTCATTCATTCATTTCTCCTTTGGCTACTGCTTTATTTCTGGTCCGTTATTATGCAGAATATTGTACAGAGGTTAGTAACCTCATAATCCTCCTTTCTGCTTCCAGACTCTCCCCAATTCAATAGGCCCTCCATATTGCTATCTGTTTAATCTTTAGCCTTTTCTAATCTATTCTAATGTTTATATGGTCACAATCACAAGTAAACTTGCCAATATATTCTAATAATTATATTACAAGAATGCTTATTAATCAAGGAATACATAATACCTTTAGGTATTTAAACCATAAGTTTAAATGGTTCATTTTTTTAAATTATATGATAAGAATAATCCTTTTCAAATAAACTCATCATTGTTGTTCTTTTTTAGAATGAAGGTCTTTTGAATAACAATTTTATTGGATCTTCCTGGTATTTGGGAAGTACTCCAACATATTTCCAAAAGACTGCTACAAATTTAGATTTTGTGGTTAAACAGCTGGGTTTCTTTCTCGGTCCATTTAGCCGCATTTAATATACACACCCCCTATTCCTTCAGAAAGCAAAAATAGATTTAGTGGGAAACCAAGAATTGCAGATAATAACAGCACCCAAAATAAAGGGGGTTTGATTGTTGCTTGTTTAGACAATCTCTTTTTCAAGTTTGTATAACATACTCAGATCCTGTGAGATAAGGCCTGTTCTAAAATGTAAAAATCTCTATATGAAATATGGATTTTGGGAGAGGAGGATGAACTTGAAACACATTCATTCATGATAATAATCACACCAAAAAGACATGGAGTACAGGACTGAAGGCATAAAAAGTAGGCAGCTGACCAGGACATGACATGGTTTAGAAAAACAATGGAGAAATATGCTTTTTTAATATAGCTTTTTAAATATCCCTACATTTAATATCAAAAGTATTATTCTTTATGGCCTATATATAGTTTTGTTTTGTTTTAGGTTATTTGGGTTTTTTCTTTTTTTTTTCTTATAGGTCACCTCATATGTTACAGAGGTGGTTCTAATGGAGAAGCAGAATGGAGGAAGGAATGCAGTTTTCAAATTCGTGGTGTCACAAATTTCAGATCTTACCTTAAATACACAAATGCTTTGTCACTGTCATAAGATCGTGACCATGTAAGAAGTGTACTGTCATTATAATTAGCAGTAGTACATTGCATTAACAGGTATTAATACTCACAAAAGCCTTTTGATACTAAGGTAGGGCACATATTACTCTGCCCATTTTACAGGTGAGACAAGTGAAACCCAGAGAATTTGAGTGACATTAATATTAGCCCCTTTAACTTTTGCCCACTGCTATAACATACTGCATTGGTATCTTACCTTGAAGCATAAGTCAATATTTATTAAGCTTTTATTATATGTATACTTTGCATTAAACACTGAAGACACAAAGATACTACAAATACATATAGATATAGATATACATATAAAATATTTTCCCATCTTATTATTTTTTTCTTTTCTTCATTTTGAACTTAACAAGAAAGTTAAACCTAAACAAAACCAATGAGTACGTCCAGATGAAAAGTCAGACAAAAAATAAGATTGTATATGAAACCCAGAAATCCTGTTCTGTTATTTATTTTTCAAATAATAAATTCAATGCTTTATTATTTTTTAAGCTAACCTGTTTGTATTGCTTCTTTCTGAATGTAGTTTTCTTCTCCCCTATTCATTTAAAAAATGCTTCAATGACAATCTTAAAAAAACTTCTCTTCAGTTTTTGATTGCTATTCCTAGTACCCTCTTATTCCCAACTAAAAATAGAGAAGTATATATTTTTTTAAAAAGTATCACTTTGGCCATTTTCAACATCCATGTTAAAAGAGGAAATTTTGGAGTTCTTTTTTTTCCCTCCACTTCTGGGCAGCACAATTTAAAGATACTGAAAATTGGGACAGAGTTCAGAGGAAAGTAACCAGGAAGATAAAGGGCTTGCAATACATATCGTATGAGGACAAGATGAAGGAAATCTGGAATTTTAACATGAAGAATAAAGGACTCAGGGGAAACATGACAGTTCTCATCAAGTACATGAAGGACAGTCATGTAAAGGAGAGTTTATATCTGTTTCTTTTTAGAGCCAGAGGGAAGAACCAGACACATTGGGAAGAAAATGTAGGAAAATTTAGTTTTGATGTCAGAAAAACAATTCCTAACAGAGCTGTTCAAAATTGCAATGGGGTACCTGGAGGGTCAGTAGATTGTCCTCCTTTGGAGGCCTTCCAGCAGACTGCATGATAAACAACCAAATATCTATCAATCAAAAGCAATTCAGTAAGAGGCTACCATATGCTCTGAGACACTTGGGTTCAATTCTTTCCCTTGATACATACTGGTCATGTATTACCGGGCACATGACTTAATCTCTCAGTAAACTTACTGATTTTCTAAAAGTATAAATTGAAAAATAATGTGATTGATCTGCATTGCTAGGAGTTTCCTTATTGGGAGTTCCTTATACTAATAAAATCAAAGATTCTATAAATTAAAAAAAATAAAGTCATTTTATTAAGCTTGGACCATTTATCTGATGAAGAAAACTTTTCCCATTCCTTCCTATCATCTTGACATCAGATTATATGGAAAAAATGAAAAATTAATATATAAACTAGATAAAAATTAAATTAACATTTATTTAATAGCTACCATGTTCAGGGCATAGTACTTACAAAAATATTACTAAAACAGTTTCAATCTTCTTTTTTAAAAAATTATAAGTCACTTTTCCCTTGAAATTCTTGATATTTTATCTCATGGATATGAAGCAATGAGTTTTGAAATTTAATAATATTAAGTTGCTTGGCAATGATCTTAAAGAGTCAATAGGTATGGGATGGCTAGGTGGCAAAATGAATACAGTGAAACCGGCCCTTGAGTCAGGAGGACCTAGAAAGAAAGAAAGAAGGGAAGGAAGGAGGGAAGGAAGGGGGGAAGGAGAAGAGAAATAAAGAGTAAAGAAACAAAGAAACAGGGAGGAAGAAAGGAAAAGATAGAGAAAGAAGAATAAAAAGAGAAAGAACAATTGAATCTATTCATTTAAAAATGCATGAGGAAATATGTGTGCGGCAATAAAAAAATGTTTCCCTGCATCTCAAGTAAGAGTTTACCTTAATAAGTCACCTACAATACTATGGCAGTGAGACCATGCCACGATCCCAAGGGAACTAAGACATGAGCTCAAGATGTTTGCAATCATCCAATGCAAAGATGGAAATAATGTGATGAATTCAACCCTCTTTAAAATAGCAATCATGGGCTTTGTCTACAACACAATCATACCTATTCTACTCTTCAACCATTATTTCCTACTTCCCATATTCCACTCCTTATCCCCCTTCTATGCAAGCTTCCACAATCGCTCATAGGAATCTCAGAGGGGTTCTAAGCTAATACCAGGACATCCACAACAGTAATGGTTTAGGTACCACTGGAGGAAAAATGTTTCTTATCTCTTTCTCTAAAATGCCCATTCTCTTCTTGAACAGATTACCTTTCAGCTACAGTAAGGGTCCATTATTGAGGATGCATGTAAAGCCAAGCATAAGCAGCTTTCCAGAGGACTGCTGTTATGAACAACTTTCAAGTTTCTTATTACACAGTATAGAGAACTCTCTATTTATTCAGTAACAAATTAAGGCAAAACATTCACAGAAATTAAAATATAACACTTCCAATGTTATGGCTTAATAACGTATCACTAAAATGGCCACATAGTTTTCACCAAAGTGGTCACATTAACACACAATAACCTTGGGCAAGTTACTTAACCCCAATTGCCCTCCAAAAGGCAAAAAAAAAGTCTTCTTCCTTCTTAATTGGAGATTAGTTTCTAATCATCCTTAATGAGTAAGTCTTTAACTCAATCATTTGAATGTAAAGGTCAAAGTTCTCTACCCCTAGTAAATCATAATCTTCTCAGTTTGAATTAAATACCCAAGCAGAGGTCTTTTCATCTTAACTCGAGTCTGGCTGTCTGCTTCCATGGTTCCCTTTCCATAGTCCTAGCTCCTGCCAGAATCTATCCCACTGTCACCTGACTTCAAAGGCAGACAGCTCTCAGAGTTCTTTGTCCAGCTTCTTATGCAGTTCCTTGTCTAGTTCCCATTCCACACTGAAGCTCCCAGTGTCTGGTCCACCTCAAGTCCTTCACAGTTTCTGTTCCTGGGAAGACAAAGCTTAACAAAACCACAATAACATTCATGCACATTAAGGGAACCCTTATCAATTCATTTTCTGCCTGTGAAATTAACATAGACCCAACAACAAGGTCTGAGGAATCAACACAAATCTTCGGTATAGTCCCAGGACCTCTGAAATCGTCACCAAAACCTTCCTTCAGGATTTCTGTAAACATACAACAAGAAAATCCTTTTTCAGTGCTTCTGAACCAGCAGCAAGGTCCCAGGGCTTCTGTACCAACAGCACCATCCTCAACAACAGATGAATCTGACAAACATCAAAACAGACAAACAAAATACCAACACCACAGCCATGCTTCCTCCTAGTTCTCCTCTCTTCTCATTTCCCAGAAGTTCTCAATCCAGTTCTCAAAAGAAGTTCTCAGGAGAAGTTCTGGCACTACAAGTTCTGTGCTCCATTCTGTTCTCAATTCATAGCAGTTCGTGGGAGTGCTCAGGATCCTGGCAGTTCTCACTCTCTTCCATCAATTCTTGTTTCTGTCAGTTCTCTCTCTCTCTCCAGCAGTAGCTGCTCTGCCTCCACAATGCTTGCTCGCAGAAGTTCTGTCTCTCTAGCTTGGGCTTTTCTTTATATAAGGTATTAGCCCTTCTCTGTCGTGCCCCTTCCTGTTACATCAGTAAGTTCTTCCCACTATGGGATTCACAAGTTCTGGATCTTAATACTTGACACAATCATTAACTTGGAACTAAGTTCTAAGTACCTTTAAGCTTGCTGATACAAGAGGATCTTCAAATGCCATTACTATTACAGGGTACTATTCTCTGTGCATGTATAGCAGTACAGTAATGTAGTGTCTGTGTTTGTGTGTCTCTCTGTATATATGCTTTATTTTCCTGATAATGAAAAACTACACAGACTTCTGCATAGACTTCATGTATTGTCTCTACTCACACAGTCTTTCCCCTAGTTCAAGACCTCATCACCTCTAACTTACACTATCGCAATAGTTACTTAATTATTCATCCTGCTTTCATTCTCTCCCCTCTAGATGATCTACAAATGTCTATTTGTAAAGGAAAGAGATGGTTGCTCATCATGCCACTCAAAAATATCCAATGGTTCCCTATTGACTCTAAAACAAAAATTTAAAAACATCACTGTAAAATTAAAATACTCTACACTATGGGTCCACTGACCTTTCTATTCTAATTTCTTATTATTGTCTTCACATGCAGCATGTTCCTATAGACACATTTGCTAGTGGTTCTCCATACAAAACATTTTATTTCCCACATCCTTGGTTTTGCTCAGGTCTTCCTCCACATCCAGGATTCACCCCTTTTTCACCTTTGACTCCCAGAATCCTTCCAAATCACATCTCAAATACCAATTCCTGTATCAGTGAATTCCTTACTCCCCCATCAATGTGTGATTTCTCTCTCTTGAACTTAATTTGTAGTCCTATGAATTTACTTACTATTGATTAATCTCCCTATTGTTAGGCTTAATAAATGTTTACTGAATTGAACATTTGTGTTCTGTTACTGTGAAATTTAAGTTGTGCCTTGATCATGTCAAAACATCTGGGTAAAGTATGAAAGCATGTATATTTATTCAACACAATGCCATGCACCTGGATTTTTTTCATATGCCCAAGTATTTGACACCATGTAGATAAAACAATTAGATGACTTGATCTGGGTTTGGCTAGATATGTGACAGAGTAAATGTTTCCATGAACATAGTAATTAAGAACCATCTGTTACTTCATGGACAGAGATTGCAAATTATCTCATCCTTTTAGTCTTCTTTTGGTGAGTAGCTTAAGCAGAAATTATATTCACCATAGTAAATTATTGACTTTCATTATACTTTAAGGACAATCAAATTAGCTCTATTAGTATGTGCAATTTTATTCTGATATCAAATACTCCTTATACTTGAACAAATATCTGGAAAGAACTTACTCTTCTCACTTGATAAATGCTTGTTGGTTGATCATTTGAAGCATAAATTGGTGTGAATATTATGTCACTATCCATTACAAAGGCCATTAAGGAGGGAGTCAGGACTTTTCAAAATAGAGAAATAACTAGTCATTTCTTGGGTATCTATGGATGCAGATTTTCTATGAAATAATAGCAAGTTACTAAAATCTATAACTAGTGGGGAAAGTCCAGAATGTCAAATAACCAAACAAATAAAAAAAATTGTGATACAAGGTAAACTGTGATCCATTTTGGGGGAGAAGATCTTGGTTAAAATCCCAGCTGTATCATTTACTTCCTTGTTTTGACTCTGAATTTGGTCAAGTCATTTCACTAATGGAACTTTTTCTCCTCATCTATAAAATGAGATAATTGGACTAGATAACATCCTAGATATGTTTAAGCTCTATGCTGTACAGTTCAATGACCATACTTAGCCAAACAACAGAAAGATTTATGGTTTAGTGATAATAATCGGATGCTTGAACAATAGATCTAGCCAGCTTTATATTAGGGGGGAGGGAGAGAAATGTCAGGTAGATAATCATAATCATAATAATGTCTAGAATAACACTTCGAGGTTAGCAAAATATTTTACCATTATTATTTCATTTTACCCTCACAAAAATGTTAAGAGGTAGATGCTATTATTATCATCATTTTTAAGATGAGGAAATGGAGTAAATATAGGCTAAGTGACTTTCTTAGGGTCAAAAAGCTAATTAATATCTGGGACTAGATTTGCTCTCAGATCTTTCTGACTCCAGGTTTATCACTCTATCAGCATAAACCAAACGAAGCAAAATGAAAGAAAAACTGCTAGGTCCTTTCACTGTCTTGTATGCTGTACCACTTTATGAAAACTGTTTCCATTTGCTGCTTGTTTGGGGAGAATGAGCTATGCTTTGAGAGATCTATAAGGCACCTTCAGTGGATGAATAATGAATGTAGAATGAATAAACAAAAATGCAATAGGACTGAAAGAAATGCTAATATAGGTACAATTGAATATGTGAAAGCCAAGAACGGTGGGAAGAGGAAAATTAATGTGTGTTTTTTTCATATTATCTATTTGAATAATTTATGATTTTCTTCCAAAGATGAGGAAAACTTTCACTTGATACATTCGTATGTAGCTACCTTCTTTTTAATTCTCAAAAATCAATTCTAAATACTACGAAATAAAAATATTTTCTGTAAAATAATCTACTATATCAATACATTTAATTTCCTACACATTAGAGACTAGCAGAATAGTATAAACGCCAGGGAGATGTACTTTTCCTCAAAAAAAAGAAATAAACAGAGTAAGGGATCTAAAAGTGTAAGGACACTCTATTTGATAAGAGTAAATTGAGTTCAGCTACAGAATTCCCAGATGATTGCAAATCAGTAATCATTGCATCTGAATTAGAATACATTTTATTTAATTATTCCTTAAAATGAAGCTGTTTTTAAGACTTCATGCATATTTTTGCTTAGATGTATGGAAGTAATTTAAAATGATATTTAAAAATGAAGATTACATTGGCACTGTTGCATAACTTTCAGATGCAAGATTCAAACACAACAACAAAGTACAAGCTAATTATACTTGTTAACACATATTGCCAAATTAGAAAACCATCATCATACTCCAGTTGTGGCACTGGAAAGGCACTTTAATTAGATACACACTACAGAACACTTCATGTGTTCTTTCCAAGAACATAGAATGATAGTTTCCACCTATGTTACCTGCCTTTCATAACTTCTTCCTCACTTTTATTTGTGACATTCTGGTTCCTGACTCTGCCTTCCCCTGTACTCACCAAGTGTCATCTTGTTCTTGTAATGGCCACTCCTTATGCGTGAATCATAAATTTCTTAAGTTCATGTTCTTGATGATCTCAACTCTGCCACAGCCTGAGTCATCTGGTTCCTTCTTTTTTTTTCCTTAGATAATTAGTCCACTACTGATGTCCTAAGCATTGAATATTTATATAAATATTGAGCTGATAGACAATTTTGAAGGTTCTGAAGTGAAGTTTCAAAAACAAAAGAATTTCTTTGGCCAGTGCCCATTGCTCTACTGTTTCTGTTTGTTTGCTTGTTAGTTTGTTTGTTTGTTTTCATGGTTCCCTTCCTCAGAAGGTATTTTAGTCCTCATTTTTTGCTGACTTCCTTCTCTGTGAGGGGAGGAATTTCATTCAATGACCCCAAGTAGTCTGGATTAGGGTATAATAACAACTAGCTATTCACTTTTAAATGTGTATCTACTGCATGAAAAACTGATAAAAAAAAAATCACAGAGTTTGGTTAAGCTCAGGGTTTCTACCTCATCACTCATCTCACCCATCTGTCAATTTCTTTTCTTTGTGATGCTCATGTTCATCATTTTTTTTTGTAATGTGCCTTAGGGCATATTACGAAGAACATTTGAGACTTAGTCTGCTTTAAGTTTTACCACTACTTCCATTCCTGTGGATTCTACCAATGGAGAGAGACTATTTCCTTCAGAACTATGAAAATAATATGAACTTTATAGGCAGTAAAAATTTTTAAGCTACCCTTTTCACTTCCATTCATATTCAAAAAGGCTTAAGAGGGTACAAGAGGATGGACAGATGAATTGATTTTACTAGTTTCTCCAAATATACAAAAGAATATACAGCATCCTAATTATACTTCCATACATATATACTATATATGTAAAAAAAAAACCTCATGAAATTAAATGAAGACTTTTTGTGAAGAGAGTTAGCTCCAAATGGACAATCTTGAATCATAGGCAGAATGTTATCATATAGTTTTGTAACTTCAAGTAAACATATGCTTATTACATGCTGTGCCTTCATTTGGAAATTACATGGATAGGCATAATGTTACTGGAATATACCTTTATTTTTATTTTCCTTTCTTTATAGGCTAGCAACAAGGCTAATATTTAATTGCTAAAGCTACCTGACCTTTAAATGCTACAATCAATATTTTAATTCTTTGATTACATTTTGAAAAAAAATATGATGAGTTGATTTTTAAAGCAAGATTCACAAGTGTAATGCATTATCAAGTTATTAAATCATGAGGTACAGGATTTTCAAATGTCAAATTGTTAGGTCACAGTATCATGAAAATATTGGTTCTTAGAAAGATGTCTGTTATTGTTCAGTAATTTTTCAGTAGTGTCTAACTCTTCATGACCACAACTGGGGTTTTCTTGGCAAAGATACTAGAGTGGTTTGCCATTTCCTCTTCCAACTCATTTTGCAGAGGCGGAAACTGAGGCAACAAGGGTAAAGTTATTTGCCCAGGGTCATACACTAGTAAGTATTTGGGAGCATATTTGCACTATTCTATCCAATGCACCACCCAGTTTCCCCTCCTAGAAAGATTAGACAGGTCAAATATAAAAGGAAATTTATAGACAGGTTACCTCCTACTATAATACAATAAGAATTCACCATAATCAATTTTGAATTTTTCCCTTCCTCTTTTCCTGTTCCATGTGATTGAACATTGACTACTTTTTGTAACATTCCATTCTGTTTTATGATAAATAATTTTTTCTGCTTCTTTCTATTCCCCTTGTCCTCCATCATCCAATGCCATTCTAAGCCTGTGGTTTTTATTTAATGTAATGCTAGTTTAAAACTCCCTATGACTATAAAAAAAAGTCAGATGATCTCTTACATATTCCCATTTGTTTTTAACCTGATTCCAATTTTAACTTTTGTACTCTCACTTTTGTCTGATACTCTAATCATTAAATTAATTACTATCCAAAGAGGGTTCAAGGAAGTAATAGCTATTCTGATGTCCCCAATACTGACAACAGTACTAGTATTATACATCTATAAATAAAAGCAATCTTTGAGACTGAATTCAAATGTCTCATTTCATAGTTGAGGAAAGTGAGGTACAGAGAGGTTAAGTGATTTGCTCATAATCATACAGTAAATAGAAGAGCCAGTATCTAAACCTAGGTCAATCATCTTCACATATAGGACTCTTTCCTTTGGCAATTCTGATATAACTTACCATTCCATTATATATTTGATTACCAGTCATTTCACATTATTGGACCTCACTACAATATTTTGTGCTACATGCAAGTGACCAAACATCATCTCCATTGACCACTAAGTCTCCATAAGTTCAAGAATATCACTACACTTTGTAGCTCACTCTGGCTTTGTCCAGTGCTTTCTACAGAAGAGGTACTTAACAAATGTTGAATTGTTCATTCATTCACCAAATATCCATCTATGTATCTGTCTGTCTGTCTATCTATCTATCTATCTATCTATCTATCTATCTATCTATCATCTATCCATCTCTCTATCTATCCATTATAGACAAGGAATTGTGCTAGATGCCAGGAACACAAAAGCAAATTGCTCCCTGTTATATTATTATGTTGCACTAATCAGGTTTTAGACAACAAAAACCTATCCTTATATAGGGCCACTTTTCTAGAGCTAGCAAAGGTTCTAGAAGCTATCTAGTCCAATGCCATCATTGTTCAGGTGAAGAAAGTGAGGCCCAGAGGAATGAAGTAACTTCCCCAAGGAAGTAATGGATAGAATTTGAACCCATATCCTCTCATTCAAGTTAGTACTCTTTCATAGGTATAAAAGATTATTTTAAGATCCTTTAATATCCTTTATGTAATTTTCTCATTTGATCCTCACAATCATCCATTGAGTAAATAACAAGCTTTTATTATATGCATTTCACAAGTGAGTAAACTGAAATTCTGAGTTCAAGTGATTTGTTGATGGTCACATAGCTAGCAGATATAGAGCTGGTATTTGACCACCAGTCTCCTAACTGCAAGTTCTGTATTCCAAACTGCTAAAGAATACCTAATTCTGGAGTGGCTAGGTGGCACAGTGAATAGAGCACCAGCCCTGGAGTCAGGAGGACCTGAGTTCAAATGTGGCCTCAGATACTTAACACACACACACACACACACACACACACACACACACAAACCTAGCTGTGTGACCTTGGGCAAGTCACTTAACCCCAATTGCTCTACCTTCTCCCCTCCAAAAAGAAAAAAAAAGAATACCTAATACATAAGCAACAGCTGGGAACTAAAAAGAAAGGTTTCTAGGTGAGGCCTAGGCTTTCCTATAATTGAACAATCTCTACTCCACCAATACACCAATGAGATTTCCTATCTATGCTATTCACCATCCTTAAAAATATAAATTTCTCACTGAAAAAGGTAAATAATATCATCTTCAAATAAATTTTAAACATTATGTATACATACCCACATATATGTACATATATACATATACACATACGTGTGTATGTATATATATCCATATTATAGGTAAGCAGACAAAGAAGAAATATGAGGCAGGCCAAAAATAAGTACAATTTTCATTTCTTATGAATGTTGATTTGACTGTTATTGAATAACCATTCTGAAAAATTCTTCAAGAATTTGTAGTTACACTGCAAGTAGGTATCTCTAATACAAGATCTGTAGGTTTTCAATTACTTATTTCACCTTACATCCAGAACTCGATTTGTGTTTGTTGGCACTGTAAATTGGTTTGGGTCAGGCACAGGATAAGAAGAGTGTGTAGGCAATTCCCCATGTGAGCTGGCTTTTTGTGTCCCCTAAGCATAATAGATAATTGCCTTCTCGAGGGAGCCCACCAGGGTCTTTTATAATGTGGAAAGCTGCAGCATTAGCAAACTCAGGTATTATAAAGTGAGTGAGTAAAGAGGTGCTAGCCTACAGAATGATAAATGGAGCTTGAGAAACTGTGCTGACAGCGTTTTGGAATAGACAATAGGGATAAAAAGTGACTAAAATCAGAAACAAGTACTGAGTCAGAGAAAATGCTTTCCATTCTCTCTTGTTGAGAAAACCAGATTGTGTGTGTGTGTGTGTGTGTGTGTGTGTGTATGTCACAGAAAAGGAAACTCCTCATTTCTTGATTGAGAATTTGACCTGGAGCTATAGAGCAGAGGGAGAAGGAAGTTGGCTAGGGTCATTGGAAAGAATATGCCACAGTGAGCTCAGTGGAGTCTCTTTTCCCCTTTGGGTTGCCCTACTCTCCATGTAATGCTATCCTGGAGGCTATTTTTTACAATATCTTATGTGAAGATTTTGTGAGAGTTAGTTGTTTGGGATATTGAGCACTACATCATTCTGTTCCCCTATTTCTTCATATGCTATAATGTGTACCCTCAGAAAAAGACAAAAAAAGTTACTTTACTGAAGAATATAGAAGAATTCCCACAGGAGCTAGTCAGGCATGTTTTCACTACTCTTCAGGGGCTATAAAGACAGTTAAACTTCTTGATATTAAAGGGAAATGACATAACAACAATATAACAATAACAAAAAAGAAGCATTCATTGCAAGTTACATGCAAGATAATGGTGCTAGTGATGCATGAGAAAAAATGAAAAATATTTCCTCACCTAAAGGAGCTTACATTGTGTGGAGCTAATTTTCTGCAATTAAGACTTTTAAACAAATATTTTACTTTAAAAGGGTAATCTTGAAAAATCCTTTGTGTTGGGATCATTGGGATTTCTTTAAAATGTATTCATTAAAATTAATACTAAACTGGAAGTCTGAGGGACGGGGTTCTAATATTTGAAATGGCACTTTCTGTGACTTTGGACAAATCACTCACCCACTTAGAATATCCATTTCTTCATCTTTAAAATGAGATATGTGGACTAGAATACAAAATTTGGAGAATACTACCTTTACAAGGGACCTGAAGGACTGTTTGATCAACTCCTTGAATTTATAGATGAGGAAAGTTGGTGTTAGTGAGATGAAGTGACTCACTTGACCTAAGAGATTGTTTTGACATGCCAGATGGTTCCAGAGGAAAAAGTGAGGCTGGTGACTTTGTATAGTCCTCCCTCACTTAAATCTAATTCATTTGCAAGTCACAGCACCACCTTCCTGATGTCATGATGTAGCAGCAAGCACCCCAAGCGACCTCAGGGTTTGCAGCTACCACAGGTTCTTGGATCTGCTTTGTTAAAGGAAAGCAACTCAAAATGGGTTAACAAGCTTACTTTAATCAGTCAGACATATATCGTTTACCTTGTTCAGGAGAAAAGGTCAGCACCCTGAACCTCAAAGTATACAGGCATAATTATCAAGACAGAAACATCAAGTAGACAGATTTCTAAACTGTCCAACCATTACATCCATACCCAGTCAACATCTGGGTTTCCACATTCTGGGTTTTTCAAAGCCGGGGGACTCTCAACAACGGCTTCCCAGAATTCAGATCAAATCACAAAACACTTCTCAAAGTGAGTCCCAAAACAAAGCTACACATCAGGGCTTATATAGCCTTCTCCTGGCTCAGAGAATGTAACAACCTTATTGACCCACTGGCCAATCAAAAAGTATCTTCTGAAAAACAAGCCTCCCACCCCAGGCTTCTGGTGCACTTTAGCCTAGGGGCAGGGAAGATCTTCCAAATTTGCATTCCCATTACACATGATCCTCTTCAAGAACAAATAATAAACAAGAACCTGTGAGTGCATGGGGACCCAATGGATCAGTTCCAATTGGTCAATGCAACTCCTCCCTCCTACCTTCTCTTCTCTTCTCCTTTCCTTCTCTCCTTTCCTTTCCCCCTTCTTCCTCTCCCTCTGTCCACATAGGGTACACTACCCTTATCTGAAGATGCTGTGCCCAAAGGGATATAAATTTTGATTGCTGAAATATTGAAAGATATCTTGGGGTTTATAGGCTAGATTTTTCCCTTAAGGACCATGCCTTAAACCCAATTCACTCTGGCTCTAATGATTGGCCAACCATAGGCCCAATAGGTCCAAGACCAAGTTTGGGCCCTGATGGTTCAGAGTGAATGTAAATAGCACTTGTTTCTGTTTTGGCCAGAAACCCTAAAAGTCTTCCCTTGCAAGACTTTTTTTTTCAACTAGGTAAAAGAGTTCATCCTTTCCCTCACTTCTTACCTAGCTTAAGTCTCTAAATGAGTGTTGTCTCAGTCAAATTGAGACTCTGGAAAGACCTAAGCATGAAAAGACCAAGGAATCCCACTGAACACAAGACCATCTCCAGTTATCCTGACGTATCTTTGCACTGGACCCAGATGGCTCTAGAGGAGAAAGTGAGTCTTGTGACAACTCCCCCTCAATTAAAACTAATTCACTTGCAAGTCATGACATAACCTTCCTGAAGCCATGGTCTTCTTTGAATATTAAGGACAAACAAAGAAAAGAACATTTTGACATAGACATGAAGTATAAAAACTGGGGCTCAAACTAAGTTTTTTTTTCAGTTCTAAACTCAGTTCACATATGACCCTAAATATCATGGAAATGCTAGCTACTAAAAAGGAATGTATGGCCAGCCTGTCTGATATTGTCACCATAAGGTACTGAAATGCACATCTACCATAACCCACTCTTAACAATGGGGGATGGGGGGGTGAAAGGGGAGGCGGAAGATTATCAGGAATTGCTAAAACTTGTAGGCAACTGGCAACTTAATTCTGCTGATGAGCAAAAATTAATGTTCCCAAAGGAACATTCTGGTGGGGGTGAGAGGAAACATCAAATTGAAAAAAAAAGGAATCAAAAATAACATTTGGAGGACACACTGAATTTCTACTCTCCTTCATTTCATATACCTTCAAAATTTATTTTTTTTCAACTTACAACTGTATCAGGGCATAAATTAGAAGTTGCAAATATTGCATTTTCTCTGATCAGCAGTCATAAGGCATTGTGAAACTTCCAGCTCAGCTTTTCTCTTTCATGCTAAATTGCTGGGGAAAGCCAATGGTGGTGTTGCATTTTTTCACTGTATCAGCAAATTTGGCTGTTTGGGCTAAAGGATCAAAGGAAGCAGATGCTTAAAAACACCATTTAAAAAAAAAGAAACCTAGTGCCCTGACATGACATTTTAGATCAGATGTGAAATTCCCTTATTTGCCCCACAGGTTGTGAGTGGACAGAGGCACTGGAACACTGGTGATGGCCAAGAACAAATCCTTCTTCCTCTATATTTAGAAGAGACAGCAAATCTGGTTTCATTTCTTTTCATGACAGGTGAACAGATTTCTCATCAGAAAATTCTCCTTTGAACCTGCTAGTGCTAGAAGCCCTCCTGTGTCCCTTGAATGACACTGGTATAATCAGTGTTATCTGTGTAACGAAACTTGAATTATCAAATTACGTATTTATATATTAATTCAACAAATACCTATTAAGTCCTTATTGGGTATACAAAATTATGCTAGGATCTGAATTAAAAAGAGAGAGTGCAAAGTTTCTGTATTTAGAAAGATCCATGTCTACATGTGGGTCCATTGTTATTTGATATTATTAATACAATTTTGAAACAGTCATTGGTGGTCTTGAAGCCCTTTTATAAGACAATTTCTATTTCTGTATGTGTGTATCTACTTAGTTCTTTGTTATATCTATTAAATGCTGTGTAAGTCTTAAAGTTATAATAAGGACTAGTCGGATTGATGAACTATATTTCTATGCAGTTTTTGAGGTAGAATGTTTGCTCAAGGTAGGGTAACTTACCACACACCTGGAGCCCAGATTATGAGGGAAAAATTCTCTGGTTCACATTATATCACTAACCTACCAATATTTCTGGAATTTTACTATTAAATATCATTTCTTGTAGTTACTGTTAAGTTCTAGAATGGATAAATTATTAGGCCATCAAAAGCAATTCAAGCATAAATGTAAATGAATTTATAAGGTTAGTGTATCATTTTATCAAATGAATGCTTTCCAAGACATGCTTATTTTATTAAGAAAATGGATAAAGCATAGAGTCAGAGATAAGAGTAGGAGAATGGGACACCAGATCTAGATGTGGAAACAAGATCACTGAAAATGGAGTGAATGGCACCAACATAGAGGGAGAGAACTGTTTCTTCCCAATATTGCCTGGATCTAGGCCCTTCTCCAGTCTAGCACTCAAGAACTGAATAACAAGGGAAATGACAATACAAGGAATGTTGAATCACTTCAAATTAATTATCAAATTATAAAGAAAATGGCAGTCAGAGAAGCAAAGATATTGTTTGACCATTTATTTTACATGATGAAACTCTAATTAATAAATGCACCTGATGAGAAGCAGGGCTATTTTGGTTGTCTTATAGATTTCCTCTCCACACTTTCCTTGGTTTGAATGTTCAAAGTTCTTTTTGATGCAGACATATTGTTTCCCTTTCTTATCCTGTTAGCACTATATTTGGTAATGTATCTTAATGCAGTTTGTTTGTATCATTAAAGTGTTGATGACCAGGATCATAGTGAGCCCAGGATACTTCAACAGACAAGTTTTACTCCTGAGAGCAAAATGAAGCACATCAGGGAAATAACTGAAGAAACCACAAGGTGAAGGTTATTAAGGGTATCTCACTTGTGGCAACAGCTTTGAAAGGAGGGACACAGGTCAACATCAAAATAGGGGAAAATGAGTTTGTTAGAAAAAAAGATAACTGAATCAATAAGAAAAGAAAACAGTAAAAAGAGCTTTCAGACTTCCATTTCAAACATATGGTTATGAAGTTAAAATACTTGAGGCTTAATTGAAAGAGAGAGAAGGAGAAAATGAAGTGATAAATACTAACAGTCAAACAGTATGTGAGGTGAAAGATGAATCTTCTGTGTTCAATGCTATAAGGTTGGAAGAAAGGAGGAAATTTTGATAAACTTTGAATTGGGAGCATCTGGAGCAAAGGAGACTAAAAGACTTTGTTGTTTGGTTTTTTTTTTTAATTTAATTCAGCTGGAGGTGGTAGAAAGCAAAAGCTACACCAAAACAACATTTCTTTTGTTCGCAGAAGAACTAATCAATGCATATGGTTGAAAACAGCCCTTTCTTAGCAAATATCTCAGTGAGATGTTTGTCACCAAAAATGAGTCCATTCCCATGCAGAAAAGAAGGACTGAATCCCCAGCTCAAACAGCTAATTAATGGGTAATGGAGTCAGGCAAAGCAGCTGAGTCTTTGAATGCTTATGCTTCTCTTTGTGCATGATTTCTAATTGACCAACTAGAGAGCTTCTTACTCAATTGACAGATACCAAGTGTCAACAAAATATCTCATTATTAGACATATAGAGGAAATCCCTCTTTCAGAGGTTCCTGGATAAGTTGAGTTTGTAATCCTTCTTAGTTTTAAGCAACAGCTAGAGTAGGTGGTCAGATTCATAAACCTCTTCAGCTCTAGGTACCATTAGTTGAGGCCAAGTAGTTGCCCTTTGTCCTTCTTTCTAAAAGAGGACCATGACATCAGGAGGCACAATAGTTGAGATAGAAGGAAAAAGAAAAAGAAAGATAAAAAGGAAGTATTGATATTCCCCTATTAGGGAATGGTCATGAACCCCAAATAATTGCAATAAAAATCCTGTAGTAGTTTTATGTACATGGGACAAGAGATTGTCTGTACTTCCCCTATTTGGTTAGTCCTTGAAAAATCCTCAAGATAAGAAGTGATGTGGATTTGTAATTAGTACTAATGAGTAACTAGGATTCTTAGCTTTAAAAGTTTATATCATGACTTTTGTATAAACTATAAGGAAGAGAAGGGAGGAAAAGGGAGAACATTGTACAAAACTAACATTCCTTTTTTTTTTTGATTTAGAAGTGTGGGAAGTGTTGGCAACAGTCTTGCGCCCCATCCAAACTCTGTGTGGTTACAATGCTACTTCTGCTCAGAGAACATCTTAGAAACATTTACTCTTATGCAGTCTCTGATTAGCATCATATCAACCTTTCCAGGCACACTGAGTGAATATTTTGGAAGGATGGATGTGGGCCAGCAAATGAAAAGAGTTTAAGTCATAGGATAAATCCATCCCAAGTGTCCACACTTCATAATTCCAATTCATTGCATTCTCCGTTGATGGAGTATCAGACATAAATGAAATCATTCAAGCCAAATAACAGTGTTGCAGAATATATTAGATGACTTGCTTATTGTTCAATATGGATTTATGGATGAAGGAATAATTATAACTTATTATAGAGACAGTTGCTCATGTGTAGAAGCTAATCTTTCCAGAACAGTTCTCTTAGAAGATTGCATGATGAGGTAAATGAACCACACAACTGAGGTTCTGAATTGTCTTTTTTTCTGAACTATGTTGCCAGTACAACTATCCTAAATATCTGCAAAGATGATTGCACACCAACATACAACCATAGGATTTTAGAATTTCAATTCAAGACCCCCCCACACACACTTTTTTAACAATGATATAATAAAAGTTTGGAGATAAAAATATAATAAAACATCAAGTTGAAACTTCCTGAAAAGTTTAATACTTTTAGTCCTTATGGGGCTAAGATTTTCTATTTATGTTTACAAATTTGATCTTTTGTTGCCCCAAATTACATTTTTAGAGGCGGTATGTCACAGTGGAAAGAACCCTAGACACATGTTGAAAAAGTAACTCTGGTGTCAGCACAGGCGATTGTTACTTGTAAGACTGTGGAAAAACTTGCTTAACTCTTCATTAAATTCATTCCCTTATTTGTTACATATGAATAATAATTACTATTTAAGCAACCAAATCACCAGTTCTTTGTGAAGAGAAAGTGCTTCATAAAGTATAAAGCACTATAACATTATTATTGTCATCATTAATTATGTTTACACTAATTAAGGCAGTATGGCCCATCAGATAGATAGATGCGCTTGTGGCCAGGCAGACCTGTGTTTTTATTGTACCTCTGACAGTTAATAGCCATCTAATTCTAAGAAATTCAATTAGCTTCTATGTGGCTCAAGCAACTCTCTAGAATTTAGTAACTAAGTCAAAGATTGGCATTCCTGCTCCCATTGAAAAATCACATACTTCTTCTAGCTCTTTTTCTTTTAAAATGTTTCCTGAATTGAAGTCATTAACTATCTCAAATGTGTGTGTGTGCAGATATGCATGTAACTATACACATTGTATGGCAAAGAAAATTCGATTAATTATACCATATCAAAATGTAGCTACTAAATGGCAGAATGGCTTTGCTTTGCTCCCAACTTTTCATATAGCAAAAGGTGCATATGTCATCATTTTCATATCCTAGTTTTCCTACCAAACTATCACTTATAAGACCTCAGGTGTGAAGTGACTGGCTTTATTTTTGGCTTACAAACCTATCAATCATGTAACAGATGCAAACAGGTGCCATAAATCATAGCTGCTGATGCATACATAATCAAACCTGTCGCTTCGTGTTACCTGCTCTCAGCATGAAGAAAAGCTTTGCTCCTACCCTTCATATTTCTTCCTCACTAATCAAAATTTAAGTTTTACTTAAAGGTTAATTCTTAAAGGATGGTCAGTCTGCAGTTTCTTTTTCAAAAGGAAAAAAAATCCTACATAGGAAGCTTCATTAATATGGTATAATCTTCAGAGAAGAAAATAATTTTATAGCTAGAAAGGACATTAGATATCACCTACTTTGATCCCCTCCTTTCATGGATGAGGACACTAGGGCCCATAGAGATATGCAAACTTGTCAAGTGAAAGAAAATTAAAGAGATCCATGGGAATCCCAGTCAATACAGGGTTGTTTGTTTGTTTGTTTTTGCTTTTTTGGTGGGCAATTGGGGTTGACTTGCCCAAGGTCACATGGCTAGTTTTTGTGTTGTGTCTGAGGCCGGATTTGAACTCACTTCCTCCTGACTCCAGGGCCAGTGCTCTATTCACTGTGCCACCTAGTCACCCCCAGGGTTCTTTCCAATAGAATATTAACTAACAAGAGCTTTGAAACTAATATTGATGAATAGGATATGCAGAAACCATTGGAAGAAACCCCCAGGACATAAACTCCTTGAAAATGATGGCTCCTTGTCTTTTGTTTGCTTTGACTTTCTGTACTTTCTCCCCCAAGTCTTATATATAATAGATATTTAATGAATATATGTGAAAGAAGTTGAGAGAGAAAAGGAAGATGAAGGGGAAGCAACTGAGAAATTTCAATAATTTGATTTGATGTCTCATATGGCTGGGCTTATATGTCCTGAGCCAGGAAGATAAAAATAGCTACTAGTGCCACATTAATTATAGGTACTAGTGACCAGCAGGTAAGAGGGTTAGAGAGTAATTTGGTAATGGAGTAAGGCACTCCATTAAGACAGTAGTGCTAATTTTGAGGAGAAGCAGCAATAGATGGGCATGTTCATGATACTCAGAGGAAGAAAAAATGCTATATACCTACTAGGATTTTTTATCTTGGGATTCATGAACTTGGTTTTTTTATATGGTGATAACCATTTTTATATTTTGTTTCTTTGTCATTCTTTGTGTTTAATTTGTTGTGTTTAAAAACATCCTTTGAAGGGGTACATAGGGTACGTATGGATGAAGGAATATGGGGAGAGGGAGGTCCATGACACATGCAAAATGTTAAAAAAAACCTCTGACCTAAAGCAGGTGATAAACCCACATTCAAATATATATGACATGAGTCCTTGAAAAGTTTGGAAAGGGAAGAAGACAATCCCTGTTGCATCCAGAGCTCATTTTAGGCTAACTTCTCCAAAGATCAATATACAATGATACTGCAATGATACATACTTTTTCTTGATTGCAAAAGAAAAGAAAAAAAGCTGTTCTTCAAACAATTTCTGTAATTAATTCTCAGGTTACACATACTGTCAGTTTTCCACACAAATAATACTTCCTAGTTAATATTAATATAATTAATAGTTTATTAATCTGTTGTCATAAAAATTATCTCTTACTCATTTTTAAAAATCCTTTCTCTTAGAAATCATTGGAACTTTCTTTTGTTTAATTTTTTTTAACATTTTCATTTAAAGTTCTTGTCATCTCTCCCTTCCTGAGATAGTAAGCAATCACATATAGATTATACATGTGCAATTATGTAAAACATTTCCATATTAGTGATTTTGTACAAGACTCAAATAAAAGAAAAAATAAAGTAAAAAGTAGCATGCTTCAGTCTGTATTCAATCAATATCAGTTCTTTATATGGAAGTCAATAGTATGCTTCATCATTAGTCCTTTGGAATTGTCTTGGATCATTGTATTGCTGAGAATCACTGTCATTCACAATTCTTCATAGATGTCTCATAGCATCATTAGTTCCCACTTGTTTGATACTAATTTTTAAGGAATTATCTTCTTCAGTGAGCTTTTGTACTTCCTTCCCATTTACCCAATTTTATTTTTAGGGAGTTTTTTTTTTTCCCATAGGTAAATTTTTGTATATAATTTCCATGTTATTGACTCTTTTTTTTTCATGATTCTCTTGCATTACTCTTATTTCTTTCCCCAATTTTTCTTCTACTTCTCTAAGTTGTTTTTTAAGTCCTTTTTATGCTCTTCCAGGAATTCTTTAAGAGTCTGAATTCAAATTACATTTTTCTTGAGGCTTTACATAGTCTTTTTTTTACAGTATTGTTCTTCTAAGTTAATGCCTTGATCCTCTCCATTATCTTAGGAACTTTTTAAAGTCAAACTCTTTCTTGTTTTTATTTTCTGCTCATTTTTACCTGGCTTTTTTGTTACTTGGTGTTTTTATGTGAGCATTGGTCTCTGTTCCTGCACTGTCCCAAACTTTTTGTGCTGAAGTTCTGGGTCTCACTGCTGGCTTTCACCAGATTTCAGGGCTCAGCTGCTTGCTTTCTTCAGAGGGCAGGTTTCCCTTCCGGTGGGGTGGGATCTCCCTGTTAGTTTCAAGTGGGTGCTGGCCTGCTCTGGGGAGTGGGGGGAGGTAGCTTGCAGCTAGGTTGCTATGGTAAAAGAGTCTTTCTGGTGGCTGACCCTGGAGGACAGATCTCATTTCTGGTGTGCTGCAGGGATGGGGCCCTTCTGTTAGGTTGCTATGGAAAAAGGGTATCTGCTGGGAGGCCCCAGGTGTGAGGTGTTGCTATTGTCCAGCCCAGGGTGGGGCTTCACTACTGGTCCCCAGTAGGTGATCAGGGTTTTGTTGATGCCAGGGGTGGGGTTGTTGATGTGGGACCCTAAATCCATAGACTGCTGAATTGCACAGGCATCTTTTGCTTTGTAGAAGGGCAAGACGTTACTAGTGAATTGCCCAGGCTTGCAGTCCTGCAGCAAGTCCCACGCTGTGAGGCTGGCTGTTGCCACTGCTCTTAAACCTTGCTCTCCTCCCAGCCTAGAGACAGACCTTTCCTGCCATGCTAGTAAGCTTCTTTCCTGCTCCTAGATCAATTATATGGTGGTTTTCTAGTTGTTTGGAGAGGAAATGGGGTGGGGAGGGGTTAGAGAGCTCCTTCCTTACTCCACCAACTTGGCACTGGAAGTCCAGAACTTACAAAACAATGTGTTTAATTATTGACTCAAAGTTATTAAATCTAGGTACCACAAACACAGCTAGTTCAGAGAGGGTCTATTGATTCTTATCTAGTGACATTGTCTATTCCTAGCATAGAGTAGGGAGCAGGAAAAAATTCTGAGGGAGGACATGTGCTGGGGAAATTCAAAGATTTTTAAACTACACCAAAGATCTTCATATATTATTGCATTTTTTCTTCTAAAGGGTCACAGATTACCAGTGGGTATGCATATTTTTAAATACAAAACAAAAGCTTCCCATATTCCAATGTATTTTGATTTTGTGATATTTAGGCTTTTTTATAATTGGGTTATTTATAGTCAAAATGTCTATGTATTATCGTCATATTTGTTAATATCATCCAGAAGGGAGCAATTGTGATAGTAAAAGGTCTTGAAGCCATTCCACACAAGGGAGAAAACAGAAAACTGAAAGCTGATTATAATTTTTTATGTATTTGAATAGTTAAAACATGTAAGAGGGATTCGATATTTTTCTGCTTTTGATTACTAAAAGCGATGAGTAGAATATACACAGAGGCCAATATAGGATGGATAACAGTATAATATGACTAATATTAAGAATTGTCCAAAATTGGAATGATCTTTTTGGGTGACAGAAGATTTCCTCTCAATAGAAGTCTACCGGTTTAGTCTGGATAACTACTTCCTGAGTATATGTTAGGAGGGAAGGAATTGTTCAGGGATAGAAAAATGACCTTTTCCAATGCTTTGATTCCATAATTTTGTGAATTACTTATGATTAAGTAATTTTTGGATAGTGATATATTATCTATCATATCATGGAAGATTGTAGTCTCTGTCAGCACTTTCACTGTGACCACAGTAGGAGTGGGAGTGAGAGTTGGCACCTCAGATTTTTTTGATGTACTGAAAAATCATTCTGACAAATTTCAGAATAGGTTGTTTTTTATTTTGGTTGTTGGTTTGCTTTGTTTTCAAAAAGTAAGGAAGCCAAAGGCTATAAACAAATCAATATATCAAAAGAGTGACTCAAAGTAGGCAATCTATTGCCCCAGATTATGTTGTGTCTGATTACTTTTTAAAATATTCTACTTAGTAAAAATAATATTTTACTGAACATGATAGTGAAATATATTACTGAACATGACAGTGAAATAAACCCCTTAAGGTATTAAATACTGAGAAATGATGGAGTAAAAATACTTTTTTTTTATAATGGGTCACAGTCACATATCTAAAATTTTCCATCATCCACAGCAAAATTATTATTTCTTCTGTCTAATGTATTGAAGACATATTCTTCATTTTAAGATTGTTCCTGTTTTTTCCCTTCTCTTCAGAATCACACTTAATGTATTAATTTTTTTTTTATTTAGAGCTAAAAATGTGCCATGTCTAAAATTGACAATTGAAAGAACATTCAGGCTGCAGAATTAATTTATTTGAGAGAGAGATTAGATGGAGAAGCATAATGGCGGATGTGATAAAAGAAGAATAAAAGATGAAAAGGGACAAGAGAAAACAAAAAGGAAAGGGAAAGGAGTGTAGAAAGAGAAATCAGAGAAGAATTTGAAGTAAAGAAAGGAGGACAAAATTTTAAAATCCTAATTTTGTGCCCTAAACATGACATGATAGCCTTTTTGCTGGATCTCAGAAAGGATAGCACTGAGGAAAAGAGTACTCTTCAGAGGCTACCTCCCTTATTTTGTTTTATTGGCTCTGAAAACATAGTACAACTTTATTTGTGTCCTCTCATCAAGACATTGTTCAATAAAAGAGCCCTCCCACTAGGTTAGCACACTTGACCAGACCTTGAATATCCAACTTCAAAGAAAGTTCTTATGCATTTATTTCCACACATTGAGTCTTTATGGCTTCTTTCTGTTCAGTATATTGATTTGTCAGTTCAAGAGAAAACAAATAGTATTATCAAGACTTTTATTAATTGACTAAATGTTAGTTCACAATAGGTCCAAATATATCTTACAAGCTCAGATAAATCTGCTAATGTTTCCTCCTCTTCTATAACTATGATAAGGTTAGAATTTATTGGAAGGATGACTTCTTTCATGGGGAAAACATAAAGATCTCTGAGCCTATATCATAGGAAGACAAGGGAATATCAATAGCATTCACTGAATAGTGACAATGCAGTTTTTCAACAGTGGTATTAATCATCCTATGAGATACACGTACTATATGAACAGAACTGATTTAGCTTTTTAATTTACAATGCTAAACACTATCCTTGGACAGTGTTTTTTGGATTTTTTTAGCTCAATGTATTTTTTAGTAAGTATGCTAAATTGATAATTGAGGAAATTTTTCAAAATCATGTATAACAAATACGTGTTATGGGAGTGCCTCAGCTACCAGGAAATACTGACAAATGACAGTTTATGTATAAGTGAGTTTTCTGGGAAATTAAAATTTAATTTCATAAAACTAGAACCATTTTATTTGTAAATTATTTTATATTAAAATCATTCTAGAATAATATTCTGTATACAAACTTACAGTTGAGAAGATCTTCCTGGGTTCAAATACCACTTCTTATACTTGCTAACTGGAAGAATCTAGCCAAGTTACCTATGCTTTCTAAGTACTCTAATCTTTAAAATACTGATGATAATTGCAGTATTAATTTTAAAAACCATAGTTTGAAGTTTGAGTGATTATATAATACTGTTTTGTATATATTTTTTAAAAGAATATGGATGTCTCATCAATATTCTTTAAGGAAATGTATAGAACTCAATTTAATATTAAATTTCCTGGATGACTCAGGATTATCTCCATGGATATAAATTACTGAACTTTCTTGTGAATGCATAGGGAAATGTTATGGGTCAAAGAAGTAGCACGGTTCTCATTTGAGCATATGTCCTAGAATTTATTCCATTTTTTTTAAATTTTGGTATATGTTTTAAGTTTTTTTTTTGCTTTCATTTTTGTTTATACGAATGGAATGGAGGCTATCTGGAACATCTCTTTACAAGTAACTTTCTGCAAAAAAAAATAGCTATTGAATTTAAAGTTAAAATGGCCACCTCCCATTTGGATTTCTCATCCTCCAGACTTCTTTCTGGTTACTATTAGCATTTTCTTCTCCTTTTACAATGTTCATAATATTATCTGCATTTTACATATCACAAAATTAAAATAATGTAAGATCTTGGAGCAAAGGATATATATATAATTTTGGTCTTTATGTGGTGGCATGTATTGTACATAACAATTATGTTGAAATGTTGTTAAGATGCATTCTACTACAGGTACTTTCTTGCTGACCTGAAACTATGCTTATAATTTCACTTCTAAAAGTATAGCTAATGAGATGTTATGGAGAATCTTTTCAAGAATGTGCTAAAGAGTTTGATTTTTCCAATGTCAAATAATGCATGAAGATGACACTGATTTCTCAAAAGTTTCCCAGAAGGTTAGACACTTTATAAAGACTGCTTAGCTAAAAAGGCTTTTTTAAAAGCTATCCTAATGACATGACAAGAATACCCTTGTTCCTGCTACAGATAATTGGTAATCTAAGAAAGAAGCAGCAAAGTGGATCAAATGGGCATGGAGAATCATGTGAAGAATAAAGTAATGAAAACTTTGTACTATCACCCATGTTGTAGGGGTGACTTCCTCTGAGGTAGCTGCTATTTGCAAGTGTCACAGAAGGAAATGCAGGCTGAGTGGAGCTGAGTAGTTAAATAACTTGCTAAAGATCACATAGATAGTAAACATCTCATGCAGGATATGACTTCAAATCTTTCTGATTCCCAATTCTTTGCTCAATCTAATTATATCAAGCCAAATAATTTCAGGCAAAAACAGGTAAGGAAAATCCCTTTTGGGTTCTACTCAACTGCTTATGTACCTGTGACTTGAGTCTTGTACAGGATATTTGAAGGAGCAGTTAAACTACAACTATCTTATCAACATTTCAGGTACCAATGATGGTACCTCTTTTGCCATTTGGGTCAGTCTATTTTTTAAGATGTTATTTTCTTCAGTATTTTTTGGTTTCCTTTAGCAAGCTGTTGACTCATTTTTCATGATCTTTCCTCGCTCTCATTTCTCTTCCCATTTTTTCCTCTATTTCTCTTAATTAATTTACAAAATATGTTTTGAACTCTTCCATGGTCTGTGACCAATTCATATTTTTCTTGGAAGCTTTTGATTCATGAGCCTTTGCTTTGTTGTCTTCTTCCTATGTCTACAAAGTAAGATTCTATAGTCTTAGCTTTTTATGCTGTTTGCTCATATTCCCGACCAAATTCTTTACTTTCTAGCTCTTTGTCAGTGTAGTACTCTGCTTCCAGTGAGGGTGGGAGTGGGGATGAGTGTACTGTCCCAGACTTCAAGGGTTTTGTGTCAGCCTCTTGATTCCCCACTGTCTGTGGGCCCAGAGCTCCTGAAGCAGCTGCTTCTCCTGCTTCTGCTGCTACTGTTGCTGCTGCTGCCACTGCCACTGCCACCTCCACCACCCTGGGGCTGGGACTATACCCCAGTTGGACTGTACTCCTCTTTCAGCAATGTCCCACACATTTTTCCCAGTAACCTTCTATGCTGACTTTGCTGCTTGTGGGTTGAGAAGTCCGGAAATTGCCACAGCTGCAGTTATTCAGTCTCATAAGGCCTTCTCTGGCCCTGTCTATGCCAGTGTGGCACACACTCTGTTCCCTGCCTGGTGCAACATGCCCTTCATGTCTTCCTTCCAGGTTGTCTTGCATTGGAGATGTGTTTCACTCTGCCATTTTGTGAGTTCTGTAGCTCTAGAACTTGTTTGGAGTCATTTTTTTTACAGGTATTTGGAGGTGTTTGAAGATCTCAAGCAAGTCCCTACTCTTACTCTGCCATCTTGACTCTGATTCCCGGAATATAAGTTTCATTGCACATAAAACAGAAGGAAGATAACAGATATCAAAATGATACCGCAGTAGAAAGACAGATCTTACTCACCAGGTCACACCACACAAGTCACTGAACCTTGCTGAGCCTCACTTTTCTTACAACATGGATACATTACAATAGTACCCATTTTACAACATTACCATGCGATAGTGAATAGAAAATGTATTGTAAATCATATATGATATGAAAATGTGAGTTGCCGTTCCTAATACCAGCACCATTATCATCATGACAAAGAGACCCTACTATTGAATAGATGATCATTCAGTCACTGTGAAAGAAAAGCCATCTCAGGGAAACTTCCTGTTCATTAGTGAAATGGCTCTTGAGTTTTGCACCAGGATTGTTGGTGGGAGCTGGGAGTCTAGGTACAAATCACCAGAAATGTTTCTGAATGTCTAATTCTTTATGGAATTATAGAAGTGTATATGTATGTACACACATACACACACACATGGATATAGATTTAGGTATTTTTGAAGAAAAAAAGGAGGGAATTTATTTTATGTTTTAAAAAATAATCATAATTACAAATATTTATGTACTACTTTCAAAGTAAATTACGTAACATTATCTCGTTTAATCCTCACAAAAACACTAGAGGCTTTTCTTATTATCTGCCCTCAGAAGAAGAAACTGAGGCTTACAGAGGTTAAGTGACTTCCCAAGGATCACACATCTAAAAAGTATCAGAAAGCAGAGTTATAGAACTCAAGTTTCTTTGAAGCCAATGCCAATTGCCTTGCCAGTGGACTGCATTATTTTTAAAAAGAGATGTATTTTAAACTTTTGACTTAAATATTATGATTTTTTTTAATCTTTTGACTTAAATATTATGATTTTCATCATACATATTCTGGAGTGTTCACTTTGCTTTGGAAATAAAAATTGAAACTATATTTCTACTCCAGTATTTGAAAGGTATAGACAGCAGCCTTCAAATATCTTACAGAACTGTAGGTGTTATTTTTTTTTATTTTATACATTCTTATTATTTTAATGTTTATTGTTTAATAGCATACAGTATTTAGTCCACTCTTTCTATTTTACAACTGATAGGGACTTTGAAATGTGGCAGTTTGACCTCAGCAATGTTATTGCTTTCCTTACATTAATTAGGCCACTCCTGATAACTGAATTATCCTCAGTCCAGCTACCAGTAAGAATTTTAAAATATAGTGTGAATATTTCTCTGAGATATCTCTTTTAAATTGTGGGGGTTAGGATAATGTGGTTTATTCATTTTCATACTACGCATCCCACAAAGAAATTGTCTCCCTTTTGGATTCTGCAATTATTGGGGTGTAGGTTAACTTAAAAATTTTTTTAAAAAAATCTTTAACACAAGACCACTAACGGATTATGTATTGGTTATAAAATGTCATGCTTAGTTAAGTGAATGGGGGCTTACTTCCTGGTAAAATCATTGTTTTTATTTTAAACCAGAGTACCTCATTAAATAGTCTTTAGAGGTAATAGAACTCTGACAATCTGCAATGACAAAAATAGACATCATCTGGGATGAAATTATCATTGAATTTTTGAAGCAAATTTTGTGAAATGCTTGCCATAAATTCTATACCAGAAAATGGTCATACAAATGATACCAAGAGATAGTTTTCTCCTTTTTGTTCAATGAAAAAATTATTGGGCACAAATCACATTAACATTATTATTTTTAATCCAGTAAAAAGGACAAAATCAAAATCCAAAGTCTGATGATCTTGCATGTTCAAATTACATGAATGATTCATATACTCCTAATAACTCCTTTAAAACAGCATTTAATGCCCTAAATAACACACTGGACCAAAGCATGAAGTGGTGAGAAAACATTAGCTTATAGGGCATTTGGAAAAAAAAAAATTACCAGTTACTGGCCCTGCTCCCTCAGTGTGAAATCCATAATTATCTCACTAAAGAATTGATGGCCTTTCCTCAAAAGATCGAGCAGTTCTGACATAATCTTTTACTGACTGTACAAAAGTCATAGGAAAAAAAGAGCCTCTCTGCAAATTAGTCCCTGCTCCATAAAACAACACAGAAACAAATAGTTTATCTAAAAAGTATACTTTTTTCTGCTTTCTTCTTGAATTGGGAACTATTTAATGAAGATATGGGTAAAATCTACAAATCATGCCTGGCAAACTTTTGACACCGAAGGCTCTACGACATGCATAATTCTTGGATTACAAACTCTCAGGTATATCTGAGATCATCATTGTTCTGCTGAAAAATATCTGTTTGCTTCTTAGGACCTACTAGGAAACATTTTAAGTATTTTGTGCATCATTCAAAGCTTTCTACAATCTGCTATGAATCAACCTTAAATTCTCTTCATAGAATCAAAGATTTAGAACTGAAAGGGTTGTCGTTGAATCCAGAGTCTACATTTGCCCAATGAGGAAAGGAATTATCAGAGGTTATATGACACTGCGAGGGTCACAGGTAGTATGTGTCAAAGGCAGAATCCAAACCTTTGTTTTCCTGACTCTAAGTCCAGCATTGATTCCAAGTCCAGAACTCTGTTTATTATAACATACTGCCTCAAATGCAGTTTAACAAATGTAGTTATTAAAAACTTTTTGGGTACACAAACAGTGCTAAGAACTTTTCTACAAAAATAATAATGAAAGTCTTCCTGTCATTTTACCAAGTCATCCAAATGCCTGAAAAGGCCTTCATTTTCTAAACTACTTCACATGTTGAATTTTTGTGGCCTCTGTAACACCCACCACAAAGTCACCTCCTTACCAAATGGACTAATTTCTCTTTGGCCAAAGTTATTTCTTTGGGCATCAATTTCCTCTTCTTTAAAGTGAATGGGGTTAGTTTCATTCTAAGGTTCCTCTAGCTCTAACACTGTAAAATTCTTTCAAACTATGAAGGTTTCCTTAATAACCACAGTGAGTAACCCCTCCTGAAAAACTGTTCCTGTGATAGAGAAAATGACAAGAATTGATCCTGTGATTTCAAATCTATAGGAATCTCTGAAGTGAGAAAACTTCTTCAACCAATCCAGAATGGTACTACACCCCAGAGATCTTAGATTGTTACTTAGAACAATGAGAAGTTCCAGGTCAATAGGTATCAAAGACAGGATCTTCCTGCTTCCAAAACACAGTTTTATCCATTATCCCACCCTCCTTTGATAGTTATTTGTGACTATCTCTTATCCTGTCAGTATCTTCTAAGTCTCATGAGGGCAAGAATATTTTTTGGAGGGATGAATGCAAGGCAATTGGGGTTAAGTAATTTGCCCAAGATCACAAACTAGTTAAGTGTCTGAGGCCAAATTTGAATGCAGGTCCTCCTGATATCAGGGCATGTGCTCTATTCATTTTAGGTAATGGCAAGCAAAGAAATACTTAGAGCCTTATTTCATCTATTTAATTATTTAGCACCTTGTTTCAGTTCAAGTTTCTTTTGATCCTTGCCCATGATTATATCAAGCCTTTTTAAGGAAACAAAACTTGTGAAACCCACAGTGGGAGGGGTTTTCATAGGCATAAGTGCACCTGGAGCCTGTGGAGGGAGGCTTTGTTTTCAGGAATGCCCACACCTTGATGCTCTGTGATTGGGCAGTGGGGCAAGAGGGTTGTAACATTCTCTGAACCAGGAGAAGGCTATATAAACCCTGATGTGAGGGTTTGTTATTGGGCTCACTTTGAGAAATGTTGTATGATTTGACCAGATGAGACTCTGGGCAGCTGTTGAGCCCCCCAGCTTTGAAAACACAGATGTTAATGCTTCCTTCTCTGGTAACTGACTAGGTATGAATGTAATGGTCAGACATTTGGAGGCCTGTCTGTTGAAATGTTTCTCTGTCTTCTTGTAACTTCTGCTTGTAACTTGTTTGTATTCTCTGAAGTTTGGGGTGCTGACCTTTTCCCCCTGAACTAGGTAAATGACATACGCTTAATTAAAGCAAGATTGTTAACCCATTTTGATTTGCTTTCCTTTAGAAAAGCAGATCTAAGAACCTATGTTGGCAGCCATCCTGGGGATGCTGGGGTGCTTACTGATACAAAGGGAGGAGCTAATGACCATATATAAGGTGAAGCTCAAGCTGAGAAAAGGCAAAACTGAGAAGAGAACACTTATGGTGGCAGAGTTGAGAAGGAGAAAACTTGTGGTATCCCAGCGCGCTGTTTGTCTGTTGAACTCAGGTCCTCCTGATATCAGGCATGTGCTCTATTCATTTTATGTAATGGCAAGCAAAGAAGTACTTAGAGCCTTATTTCAGCTATTTAATTATTTAGCACCTTGTTTCAGTTCCCCTTCCCTGGGGGAGGGTTTCAGAGGTCCTGGAATTTTACTGATGATTTGTGTTGACCTCTTGGACCTTGTTTGTGGGACTGTGTTGATTTCTATTCTGATTATTTGTGTTGACCTCTTGGACCTTGTTTCTTTGTCTTCCTAGACACAGAAACTGTGAAGTACTTGAGGTGGAATGGGCACTGTGATCTTAAATATGGAATAGGAATTGGAAAAGGAGTTGGACAAGAAGCTGAGAGCTGCCTACCTTTGAATCCAGGTGACAATTGGGCAAATTCAGGCAAAAGTTGGGACCATGGAAGAGGAACCATGGAATCTGAGAGCCAACCTCAAGTCAAGATGAAAAGACTTCTCCTTGGATACTTAATGCTGACTGAGAATAGCATGATATACTGTAGCCTAGGAGTAGGAGAACTTTGTACTGTGTACCTTGTGCCTCTTAAGAATTATTAAGTTAAGGATGATTGGAAACTAATCTCCAATTAAGAAGAAATAAGACTTTTTGACTGAGAGATGAAGACAATGTGACCCAAGGGTGCAGAACTTTGGCCTTTGTACTTTGTGTCCTTTAAGGAGGCCCTCTCATTAAGGATGATTGAGTTAAGGACTTACTGAATGATATCTTTTCCTTAAAACTATGTGGCCACTTTGGTGGAAACTATGTTGCCACTTTAGTGATATATTGTTATGTTATAACATTGTGAATGCTGTACTTTGGTTTCTGTGAATGTTTTGCTTTACGTTACTGCTGAATAAATAGAGAGTTCACTTATACTATGTGAACAGAATCTTAAAGCTATCTACATCAAGAATCCTCTGGAAAGCTGCACATACTTGGCTTTATACTGTGCTACCTAGCTGTTCCTGCAAGGATATTTCTTAGAAAAATGTTGCATTTACTTTTGTTCGTAGTTCAAGGCTTTAAAAATAATAATGTGCTATATTAATAATTTTTAATATTTTCATGCATGCTAAATCAAAGAGCAAGTCATCTGTCCCATCATTTATTTATTAGGATATCATATTAAGGACAGATCAGATTAGTGGGGGCCAAATAACAGTTGGGAAATGAATGAATTAATGAGAAATAGTTAATGTGGCATGAAACCAGTTTTAAAGAAGGACACTGAGAAGTTGTAAATTACTCCAAATTGAGGCAGAGTGGTAAAAGGGATTTGAGATCATACTATACATGAGTATTGACTAAAGGAACCCAATTTGTTGGCCTGAAGAAGCAAAGATGTTGGAAGAAAATGATAATTGTATTCAAGTATCTGAAGAACTTTTTCTTGGAAGAAAAATTAAACTCTTTCTGGTTGGCCATGAAGAGTAGAATTATGAATGAAGTAGAGAAGTACAAAGAGGATCTTGGACAAACAATAAATTGTTCTTACATCTGAGATTTTAAAATAATTTTGACCCTTTTTTTAGTATGTGGAAAAGGGGATTATTATTCAGGTATAGGTCAAACAAAATAGCTTCTGAGGTGTTGTCCAATTCTATATGTTTTTGATTAAGATCAAATCTAGTTCTTATTTTTCCATTCACACATTATCCCAAAACAAACGGTCTTTTTTAGTATCTCCCCTTTTTCCCCTTTCTCACCAACAGGTTAAAAATTACGTGTGTCTTCTGCTTCCTAACTGGAAGATCACTTGCCACTTTTTGAGAGAAAGCACTTGCAAATAGATAATATTAAATACATGTTTATATAACTTTTGAAAGGGTCAACTGGTCATGTGTAAAAAAGGTCAGTATTTAAGAAACCAGCTAACAGCATTATCCCTTCTGGAGTATTTATACGGAAAAAAAGTTAATCCCGATGCAACATGAAGGTGAATTTTCTAAATGCATTTTAAATGCTTGCTACTGTGACAAGTCTCTATGTAAATGTTTGTTGTATGAAAGAGCAAACTCTGACGGAAAAAAGCATTTCTACAAGACAACAGGGAATGCAGAAGACTAGATAAGACTGCTGAGATGACAGTAACTCGAGATGAGAAACATAAATGTGCCCATTATCTCCAGGACCTGAAAAACACATTTTGCACTCACTGGTAATACTGTCATCTCTGACTAGTTTCTGACATTCTAAAGTCAGCAATTCTAGAAGGATTGCCTGAGCACAATTAGATGGCTCAGCAGATTTTAGTAATGGGCTTTAGGACCTTTTACTTCTAGGTCACTAGCTTGAATTCAACCCAAGTCATTACCATTTAAAGGCCATACTCCCATTGTTGAAAGTAGTCATTGAAGACTAATTTGTCCATTTGGTAAATCTCTGAGCACCATTGAATTCTAACATCAAACTATTCGATTCATGCCTAACTGGACAATTACATGAATTCATACTTGTTTGAATAGAGTGGTTGACTGATCTGGATGTCATCTTCAGGGAACAGAAACTTTCAAAATTCAAAATATATACTGTTGTCCTCTCTTTTTTTCAAAGTCAGAAAGTTTATTTAATTTGAAGTTAAGGAAAAAAAAGAAGATTTTCAGGATAGAATCATATTATTATTGTGTGTTTTTGTTTTTGTTTTGTTTTTAGTCATTGGTGCCAATGACACTGTTCTCCAAAAAAAGTTATTATACCTTGAAAATTTAGTTTTTCTTTTGCCAGCGTTTACAATGAAAATGAATGTGGTATTGAGAGTATGATTACAGATGGTTTATGGCAATGACTTATAACATGCAACTAAATGAGAAGATAAAAATGAAGGGAAACACAAGATTATTTCTTTCTGTTAGAAAATGGCAAGCAAATGTCTTTGTTAGTTTTATTTGATTTTACAAAATAAGAAAAGAGGGCATTGTAGTTCTCCTAACTAAATATGAGTTATAAAAAATTCATCAGCAAATAAGTGCTTTGCAGACTCTGTTATAGTTGAAAGAATTAAGTTCTTCATAAAAATGGCTTTGATTAATGCAAATCAGTAAAAAATACCTAAAAAAATACCTTCATGATTTAGCTAAAATTTACTCTTAATCCTCAGATATGGTATGTGCAGTCTCAAAGACAGGAATAGAAAAAATCTTTTCTTTTGGATTGAGCAATTCTTCTCAGTTGGTTCTGGACACCAATTCTAGGAAGGAGGGTATGAAGATGAAGGTAATTCAACAATACAAAGAGAGTCATGATCATGACCTGTGAGAACTATTAGAAGGAAAGTGAGATGTTTAAATAGGAAAAAGAATACTCACAGAGTGGTGAAAGGCAATTTTTAAGTTTTTGTTTTTGTTTTTAAAGCAATTGGGATTAAGTAACTTGCTCAAGGTTACGTGGCAAGTTATTTTTTGTGTGGGTGCCGAGTATCTGAGGCCGGAAGCAATCCCAGGTCTCCTGACTCTGGGGCTGGCGCTCTTATTCACTGCGCCACCTGGCCACCCCCAATGTTTAAGTTTTTAAATGCTGCCACCCAGACAGGAAGATTCTTGTTCTGATTGTCTATTGCTGACTAGCACTTGAAATAAAGAATGAAAGTTAGAGAGAAAGATTTAATATTGAAATTATGGGAAAGAAATTACTTCCTAAGCATCAGTTATTCAAAAGTGGAGCAGAAAGTATAAGGAAATCATGGCTTCCTTCTCATTAGATGTCTTCAAGGCTAGATGACCATTTGTTAGAGAAACCTGTTTAGATTTGCAAGGAGTTTACTGCTCCCTTTTTTTTCCCTTCCAACTCAGTGATTCTGTGAGGCACATAGTTGACAGTGAACTAAGACCTTCAAGAAAACAAAGCCCTTCTCTATATGTGTAATTTCCTCATCCCTCCAGTTATTAGCACACTGTTCCTCTGAAAATAACTTTGCATATACCTGTACATGTGTAGCATCACGCTCCATTGGAATGGACAAGAACTGCTTCATTTTTGTCATTTTATACTCATTGCATTGTGCTTCTTATATAGTAGACAACAATCAGTATTTCTGGGGTTGGAGATAATGTGACCTATTCATCTACAATTTGGAACTACCATCACCAAGGCTGTTGTTCAGTAAGTAAGCATTTATCAAATACCTACTGTGTGTTAGCACTGTGCTAAGTGCTGTGGAGTACAAGAGGCTGAGGGGTGGCAAGTAAGGATACAGGCCATGCTCTCAGGACTTCAAGTTTTTCAGAGGCCTTCCTGAGTCCCATATCCCTCTGATTCTTAAGCTTGTTTTGGAACTTAATGCTAATACTTAAGTCATAATTTTTCAAAGTTAATTTTCCAAAAAATAAATGGTTCTTACTGAGAATACAGTATGCATTTTCTAAATATTAGGATAAGCACAATACTATATTCCAAGTATCTCTAAACTAACTATAAATGTGCCTCCATGAAGTTATTGAGTCACTATTGAAATACTATGTACAAAATTTTAAATTTCTTAATAATTATACTTTCAATTACTCTACAATTTACTTATCTGACTCAGAGAGAAATGAACTATGTTGTGTTTTAGTTACCATTCATCTGAATGGTCAAATGGACTGGTGTCATGGTAGTTCTGATTTCATTTAAGCTATCAGAAAAAATATATATATAAACTTCCAGAGAAGAATTAGCTAATAAAAGGTTGAATCAACTACCCCCAGGACAAATAGTAAGAATTCTTTGAAGTCTGAATGTACTCTTATTGACATAGAAAAACCAAACAATGAGGGATGATTTCACAATACCTAACGCTAAAAACTTTATAGAAAATAAAAGTTCACAGAAATGCCTAAAAGATAATCAGATGGAAATGTTGAGGACTTTCTAATTTATCCTACTAAAATCCATATTTTATTCTATGATATTGTAGTGTTTTTTTTTTATTTTAATCAGTTTCTTTCAGAGTCTCAGAGCACTTTAGAGATCCTAGGTCTTGCAGACTTCTGTTATTATTTGGCATGCAGAATTAAAAAAAAAACATTTTAAAGAAAATAAAGTAAAATGTCTGAGATGAAAGAGGAAAGATAATGAGCTTACTTCTCTGTATTACTCATCAAGGAAGACATCATGGAGGAAGTGACAGTTCAACTAGATGCCTTCTTCATATCAGTTACTAACAACTATAAAATGTCAACCAATTAATGTTAATGTTCATTTAAAATATTCGAGAGAGGGGCTGGCTTGAAGAAATAGTACACTATTCCTAAATTACCTTGTATTCCTCTGGATACAACTTTCACAATTACTTGTGTGCATGTTGAATATTACATATTATAATTTTATTATTGATTTATTATAATTACTAATATTATTCTGTACATGTTTATTTATTACTTATGCCTACCAGTAGCTAAAATATGAATAGAGCATGGTCCAAAATGTGCTGGCACAATCGATCTATACTCTACCCATGCCCTTTCAAAGTAGCATAGAAATTCCTTGAGAGCAGAGACTGTTTTGCTTTTGCCTTTTTATCCCCATTACCTCTTACAGTGCCATGTATAGAGATGCCTAATAAATGTTTTTTTTTCATTAACTGGAGGATTCTGGGTAGATGGCAGAGTAGGTCAGAATATTCCAAACTCTCAAGATTCTTCCCCACAAAAGAGATAATAGCACCTTAGGGCAAACAAAGTGAACAACAAGAGTGTTCCTGGAACAATTTGAAAAGATAAGAAGAAAAATCCCAGGAAGGGGAAGAATAAACAACTCAAGCCTAGGATCTGCTTTTACAACAAGTGGCAATTCCTGGGTTTCTTTGGTTTGAGAGGCCACCTTGGCCCCAGTCACCTGAACATTACCCCTGGGATAGTGAGGGAATGAGGGAAGTTGGGTGTCTGAGCCAGGGAAGATCATGAGAACCTCTGCTGACAAGGAATACTAGACCCAGCTGTGCTGTGGAGAGTATGGAGGGGGGTAAGGGGGAGAGGAGAGAGGAGGGGTGAGAAGAAGCAAGTATATGCCCTGTGAGCACAAAAGCAGTGGGACAGAACTCCCCTGGTTGTGGGCACTTACAGGAGGCTAGAGGTTTGGCTTTTGTTCTAGGCAAGAGGTATCATCCCCCATACTCCAGGGCTAGAGATGATTACAAAAATTAAACTATTACTACAAAAACAAAAATTCACATGCAAGGGAGAAATAATTCAACTATAGAAAGTAATTATGGGAATAGAGAAGACAGGGGTTCATCTTCAGGGGAGGATATTAAAGCAAAGAAACTCATTTCTACCACAAAGAGTAACATCAAATGGTCACCTGCCCAAAAAGAATTCACAGAACTTAAAAAAAGGAATTTTAAAAATCAAGCTAGAGAGATGGAGCAAAAACAAAAGAAAAAAAGAATAATTCAAGAAAAAACAAGATTATAAAAAAAAAGTAAACCAATTAAAAAAGAGATCTGGAATCTTAAGAAAATGGCAACTTGAAAATTAGAATTGGGAAGGTGACGCCAGTGAAGTTATGAGAGAACAAGAAATAACTAAGCAAAATATGAAGAATGAAAAAATAGAAGAAAAAGTGAAACATCTTATCAAAAAACTGATCTAGAGAACAGCTCAAGAAGAGAAAACATAACAATAATCAGACTACCTGAATTTTAGGATAAAAAAGAATCTTGATACAATAATATTAGGACTATTTTTTTTCATTGCTCTGAAGCATTACAATAAGGAGTGTAAGTAGGAATAGGAAAAAAAAAAATGAACACCACTTGAAAGAGATCCGATCAGGAAAACTCATAGGAATATTGTAGTCAAATTCCAAAACACCCAGCTGAAAGACAAAATTTTAAAAAAACAAGAAGGAAAAATCCATTTAAATATTACAGCACCACAGTTATAATCACACAAGACCTAGCAGCAGAGACATTAAAGGTCCAAAGGTCTTGGAACACTAGAAAGAGCAAATGAAATGGGGCGCTGGCCAAAATTATTGTACCCAGCAAAGTTAAGCATAATCCTAAATGGAAAAAAAAATTTTAAAGTTTTCTCAACTGTCAGATTTTCAAGACTTTGTTTAAAAAAAACCTGAACTTAATAGATTTGACTGACATATGAGAACAAATAGAAACATGGGGTACAAACCAAACACTGATCACAGTGGATTTAATAAGAGCAAACCCCTTACTTTTTAAAAAAAATGTGTAAAATGTATATATGTTTCAGATTGTCATTAGCAACTGGTAGTTCATAAGAAAGATTGGTATAGACCTAAGTATGGTGTGACTTTAGAAAGTAAAACGATTTAGGAACAGCTAAAAATAGTAATTATTTTATACAAATGAGGTGCGAGAGGAAGAAGTGATGTAGAAGAATTAGATGGGGAATGAGGGCTGATAGCTCTGGTATCCTACTTTCATCGATAATGGGTTTAAGTGTGTGTGTGTGTGTGTGTGTGTGTGTGTGTGTGTGTGTGTGTGTGTAAAAGTCTTCTAAATTCAGAAGAAATAAAACAGTAAGAGGATAGAGAGGAGGGGAGAGGACAAGGGAGGAATCTCTAAAGAGGAGGGTGAGGGAATAAGTTAAAGGGGGATATAGAAGGCTGCTTAGATCAAAGGGAATGGGAGGATTAAGGAAGGATCTCTAGAGAGGAGGATGAGGAAATAGGTTATAGAGGGCTACAGAAGAGTGTTTAGATTTATGTGAATGGGAGGATAGGGGAGGGATCTTTGGAGGGGGTAGGCTAAGTAAAAAGAGGGCAAGGTAGTGGGTAGAAGTAAAGTAAAGGAGTCAGGAGGGACAGGAAACAAGAGATATGCACAAACATAGAAACAAAGATCAGGAATAGAATTTGTTAAGGATAATTTATGTCTATGTATGTATGTATATGTGTGTATATGTGTATTCCTTTATTTATATAGCAATATATCCACACTTAATTGTAGCCTTGGGGGCAGGATAAAAAAAAGGACAAAGAAAAATTGCACAGCAGAGAACAAAAGAAAATTTTTAGGAAGCAAAGAAAAGGACAACTCTCAACACAAAGAATAGTATTTGTCTTAGAGGCTTTCTTGAAATGAAAATGTATTGTTACATATTTTGAATCCTCTCATATGTTCTTCTATGCACATGACATTCTTTTTTTTCTTTTCTTCACATTTAAGTTCCAATATTTAAGTTTAAATTTTAAAAAAAACTGAAGTGGATAATTTAGTTAGCTGATAATATACTATAAAGAGACAATGAGATATGGTGAATAGAAAACTATCCTTAGAGTCAGACAATCTAAATTCAAGTCCCATTTTTGACACTGAAGAGATACACTGACTTTATGTCCTTAGGCAAATTATGCAATCTCTCCATTCTCTAGACAAGTCTAGGACCATAGAATTGAAGATAAAACGTTGGCCTGCATTGGTAGTACTCCCTACACTAATGAAATCATGAGCCTTTTTCCTATTCCATCCTTGTATGATGTACTATTATATCTTTGCAAAATTTGTGGTATGTCATTTGCTGATTCAGGTTAACCCTTCAGACATTCAATGCCTACTAACCTGAGT
>NW_027185597.1:3227423-3236878 GCF_028583685.1 Petaurus breviceps papuanus | reverse complement strand
TATCAAAGTCTGATTCTTTCATAATAACTTACATAACCTTGGCAACCAGTAGCTAAACCTTAAAAATCACATATGGCATTGCTGCATAGTTCTAATATATTCAGATAAAAACTCAGAAAATGACTTGAAAAGTGAAATGACCTTGCTTCTCTAAAGGAATCACATAAAGGCAGAATCATAGTTAGGTGATTGGACTTTTGTCCAAATACTTTCTTTTTTTATAAATTTCATTAAATATTGTCCAATTACATGTAAAATTATTTTAATGGTCACTTAGAAAATCAGTTCCAAATTCTTTCCATCCCTACCTATTTCATTGCTCCTTGAGAAGGCAAGCACTTTGATTTCAATTATTCACATGAGGTCATGCAAAATGTATTTCCATGTTAGCCATGTTGCAAAAAACAAACAGAAAAGCTAGAAAAATAAAGAAAATTTTTTAAAAAGTATCTTAAATCTACACTCAGAATTCATTATTTCTCTCTCTGGAGGTGGGTAATATTTTTCATTACATGTTCTTTGTAATTGGCTTGGATCATTGTCTTGATCAGAGTATCTTCGGCTTTCACAGATGATCATCCTCACCATATTATTGTCACTGTGTACAATGTCCTCCTAACTCTGTTCACTTCACTTTGCATCAGTTCATATAAGTCTTCTTAGGTTATTCTGAAAACATCCCACTCATAATTTCTTATAGTACAATAATATCCCATTATAATCATATGAAAAAACTTTTTCAGCCATTCCTTAATTGATAGGCCTTACTTTCATTTTCAATCCTTTACCACCACAAAAAAAAGCTGCTATAAATATTTTTGTGAAAATAGATACTTTCCCTTTTTCTTTTATCTCTTTGGGATATAGATCCTGTAGTGGTGTTGCTGGTTCAAAGGCTGTTCACAGTTCTTTAGCACATTGTTCTTAGTTCCAAATTGTTCTCCAGAATGGTTGGACCAGTTCACAACTCCACAAATAGCACATTAATATACTTATTTTTATTTTTTTTCCTGTTGCAAGATTTTTATAAATAGTTTAATAAAGCTCTTATATAATTTTGGGGGGAAAGAGAAATACTATCCACACCTCTGGTTTCATTCACTAAAGCACATCAGCCATGATCAAGTTGTAATTTGTTCATGATTTGTTAGAGGGTGAACTTAAACACAGGTGTTCCCGACAACCCATCTAGTCCACCATACGTTATTCTATGTATTATTTATTAAATGAATGAATTTAAATTAATGAACTTCAATTTATCAAATTTTCTGGCTGTGTCCTCACCATGTTCCTTATGCTCTGGCCACTCTCTTCATGCCTATCCCTCAAGCTTGGACTCTACGCTTGATTCTAGAGCTCTGCTAAATAATTTTTTACCTAGAAGGATGCCACTACTACTTCTCTAATATGACCACATGATTCCCCTATTCAACCAATTTGACTGTCTTCTTATTACCTTTAGATAAAATAAACCTCCTCTATGTAGTTTTTAAATATTTACATAGTCTAGCACCAATCCATCTTTCTACCTCATGGGACATTCCCTCTGACATTGATCAAATTAGCAAAACCAATCTTTTCCCTCTCTTCCTCACTCAGGAAAGCTATCTTTAGTTCAAAACACCTGAAATGTACACCCTCCTTTTTTTTTTAAGGCATTTGGGGTTAAGTAACTTGCTCAAGGTTACAGGGCCAGGTGTTTCTGTGTGGGTGCTAAGTGTCTGAGCCCAGGATTCTATTTCCAGGTCATCTCAACACTGGAGCTGGTGCTCTTACTCTCTGTGCTACCTGGCCTCCCCACACCATCCTTTTCTTTACCTCATAAGGGACCTAACTTCCATTTAACTAACCTGTATTTAAACACCTTGTATTTTTTAAATATTAGTATTTATGAATTTTCTATTTATGCTGTGCATATTGTTATAAGTACTTGCTGACTCCATAGTTAGAATATAAGCTTCTTGAAAACAAAGTTTATCTCAATCTTGCACACATAACCCTAGCACCTAGTGGAATGATTAAACAAAGTTACATTTAATAAATACCCGTTAATTAACTATTTGATTTATTCTTGACCAAACAATTTCTTCACTATACTGCCAATGCTCTGGATATTATCTTTCTCTTCTCTCACTTCACTAGGACAGCCTCTGCTGATTCCCCTATTTAGAGTTTTCCCCTAAAAGAGTGTTATCCTTTTCTATAACACTCATTGATTATCTCTACATTATGTCATCCTATTAGAATCACCCCTTTCCACCTCACCTTTATAGTTGTCTTTGTCCTTTAGAATATAAGTTCATTGTGGGTGAGGACTATTGAGCTTGCTTGTATTTGAATTCTCAGCATTTAGTACATGACACAAAACATAGAAGGTACGTTAATAAATTTCTGTTCTTCCTCCCTTGCTTCCTCCCTCCCTTCCTCCCTTCCTTCCTTCCTTCCTTCCTTCCTTCCTTCCTTCCTTCCTTCCTTCCTTCCTTCCTTCCTTCCTTCCTTCCTTCCTTCCCTTCCTTCTTTCCTTGTTTCCTATCTATCCAATATCATCTTTGACTGGTTTGACCTCAGACTTCAGGATGAATGTATTCTAAGGATTCTTGACCAGAGATAAGGCATCCTCCTCCACCCTCAGCCACTCATCCATTGCAGCTGAGTTAGAGTTACCTGTCCTGGCTCACTGTCTCTCATATATTAGGAACTTTGAAGAATACTCTCATTTCCACAGCCCAGCCTACCCCACTTCTTCACTTCATTGGTGATAATGCAGTCTTCTCTGACTAAAAACTCTACATAAGTTCTAAACTTAAGACGCTGACAATAATCAGAATATACATCAATCTGCATGTCTAAGCTACAAGAAAAACACTTCCCATAGAACAGTGGGGCAACAAGGTCCATATTACCTATGCCATTCCCCTTTGAGATGTTTTTTCTCCTTCAACTGCTAAACAGATATGGCCGTTTCTCTTTGGGGAACAACTCTCAACCATTTCACGGAGTACTATGTATCTACCTAATACCAGGCATTGTTGGGAAAACTCTAGGATTCCATTGTTTTCAGTAAGTCGGGCCCCGGTTACATGGCAAAAGAAGTTAAGATCAGTCAAACCGACTACATGTTATTAATTTCTTTTAATTTGTCTTTGTCGATTTTTTTAATTTTTTTTTTTTTTTGCTTCTCTGGATGGGGGAAGGCAGGGCAACTGTGGTTAACTGACTCACCCATGGTCACAAGATTAGCAAGTGTTAAGTGTCTGAGGCCTGATTTGAACTCAGGTCCTTCTGACTCCAGGACTGGTACTCTATTCACTGCATTACCTAGCTGCCCCACCTTGTGAATTTAATTAATGAAATATATGAATGCTTTGTGATTATGCCCCCACTTAGGATTGAGATCCCAGTCCTGTTCTAGCAAAGGCTACTAACACTTATGTGGCCTCCAGAGTGCCCCCTGTATATTCATGCTCCAAACTAATAGACATAAAGAATTACACATACCTGACTTGATAAACTTAATTCTATAAAACACAATTTACCCAAAATAAATAAATACACTTCAAAAGATGTGTAAAATCACATATAGCAGAAAGGATAAAGCATAGGAAGAGTTGTTTGTAATCTGACAGTGCTGATGAAGGCAGTTTCTACCTCTACCTCTCTCCCTTCATCTTGTCCTTCTTTTCCTTTGAGGCCTCGGAAAAGAATACTGATTTTATCTGACTGCTATTTAACCTTCCACACCAGCTCTAATAGCACCCTCAATGGCCGCCAACTGCAGCCTTGCAATTCCTTTCCATGTGTGACTTCTCCTTTTTTGAGTTCTTTTTCATTCTTTCCTCTGCCTCAAAAACATGTAATATTTCTATGTCACAAGTGTTGAGAGAAAATTCCAAATTCCTACAGTCTCTGTAGGTCTGGGCCACTCTTAGTCCCTCTCAAGAATTCATGTTACAAACATTTATTAAACACTTATTCATGTATATTCTTTGTACATTCCAACAGAACGAGAATCCTTAAGATGAAGGATTACTTGCTTTTTGTTTGTGTGTTCCTTTTTTGTCTATCTAAGTGCTTCACAGCACAGTGCCTGGTTGATAACAAATGCTTAAGACATGAGTCAAATTAAATTAAATTGCTGGGACTTTGAGAAGATGAATAAGACATAGTTAAGATCATGGTACCACAGATCTATGTCTGTAAGTGACCTTAGACAAATATACATGCATAGAACACATAAGAGGGGAGGTTTGGTGGCACAGTGAATAGAGCACCAATCCTGGAGTCTGGAGGAACTGAGTTCAAATCAGACCTCAGACACTTAACACTTACAAGCTGTGTGACCTTGGGTAAATCACTTAATTTCCCTGCTTTTCCCCCTCCAAAAAAAAAAAAGAAAACATAAGAAAATTGAACATCCAGTCAATTTAAAATGACATGTTTAAAGTAACTTACAGTTTATATATGAAAGTATAGAAAAATGTTTAGGCAATTTCAGTAAGAGCTACATTGTTAAATATGTGTAAGTACATTTTAGAGAATATATTGGTAGTGGCATATAAAAAGAAACAGATACTAAATATCTTATTTTTGCATATTGCAATTTACCTATTAAATAATTCTAACTGTGCAAGCTCTAGTCAGCTTTCTACATCAGGAACTAATTGGTAAAGATATATTATTTCTTTGCTAAAATAATTGGAATTGCCATTAATGACCTCTTTCTTCTTCATTTCTCTCTCATGTGATAGGGACTAATCCTTTGCACATTGGCTTGCTTTAAAATAATGACATGATAATCAATATGAAATTCAGGGCAGAACATCTTGTACAAGAATGGAACTCATGACTAGCACTTTAATGTTAAATAAGTACATAGTGATCAATGTTACCACAACAAATAGAAAAAGAATTAACAATGATTAGACTATTATTTTAAATTAGCAAGCTCCATATAAACCAATCACTCCAATCCACAGTTTCTGTCCAAAGAGGCCTGTTTATCACCACAGGAGTTCCATTTTGTTTTGTCTCCATAATGACACCCAAAAAAGTAAAAAAAAATATCAGTTCTAGGAACTCTTCACTTGAAGCCCTTTTTAAGCTTCAGTAAATGATTTTTTTTTCTTTCACTGTGACATATAATCCCCTATCACTATTACTGGAAATAATGCATATACCAAGAAGATGACAAAGACAGGACTGAGATACTCAGTCACTGAAATTCTAGTGACCTTCTCCTGTAAAGGAGCATTGGTTAGAGGAAATTTATATATAGCATTTAACATTATGAGACTAGATCTCTTAAAGAAAGAAGATATGTAAATGGAATCTTCTTTTGTCTCTGTCCTCGCTCTCTCTTCCCTTCTCTTTCTTCCCCCTCCCCCTGCCATGTTGTTCTTCTGTTGATAAGCATCTTTCAATAAGAAGAATAAATGATTTAGACATAAAGGTTGATATTATAATTCTGGCCTACACAATATACAGACCACAGGCTGCTTGTGGCCTACTAAAGGGTTTTGGGTAGTGTAATGCAAATGTAAATTTTAAAGATCTTCCCTGCCCCTAGGCTAAAGTGCACCAGAAGCCTGGGGAGGGAGGTTTGTTTTTCAGTAGATACTTTCTGATTGGCCAGTGGGTCAATAAGGTTGTTACATTCTCTGAGCCAGGAGAAGGCTATATAAGCCCTGATGTGTAGCTTTGTTTTGGGGCTCACTTTGAGAAGTGTTCTGTGATTTGATCTGAATTTTGGGAAGCCATTGTTGAGAGTCCCCCGGCTTTGAAAAACCCAGATGCTGATTTGGTATGGATGTAATGGTTGGACAGTTTGGAAATCTGTCTACTTGATCTGTTTCTGTCTTGATAATTCTGTCTGTATATTTTGAAGTTGGGGTGCTGACCTTTTTGCCCTGAACAAGGTAAACGATATATGGTCTGACTGATTAAAGTAAGCTTGTTAACCCATTTAGAGTTGCTTTCCTTTATCAAAGCAGATCCAAGAACCTGTATTGGCGGCAAACCCTGAGGATGCTTGGGGTGCTTGCTGCTACAGGTAGCTCACCAAAAATGTAGAGGATGTAAAAAAATGTAAAGATATAAGTAGTGCTTTCTCCATGTCTTGCTTAACTCACTTTCTAGTAGTCACTATTGTGCCTGTCACGTAACTTAGCAGGAGGGTTGCCATGGTGCAATATCTCCTGTTTGTCACATGATCTATGGCAATCAACCATTGTGAGTCTGTCTCTAGTCTGAGAGGAACAATTTCACAATAAATAAAAATCTCAAGTAATAAGTGTAATTAATTGATATTAATTGAATTTTCTCTCTTTTAATATGATTTATTTGCAAAATAGTTTAATCATTAATTATACTTTTACTTGGAAAGTGAGTGAAGTGACCTGCCTAGGATCACACAACTAGTAAATGTCTTGAGGTAAGATTTCAACTCAGGAAGATGATGAGTCTTTCTGACTCCTGGCAAGGCATACTCTCCACTATGCCACCCAGATGCTCCAAACTATCAATAGTTACAGGGGAAATGCTGTAAATCATTACTTATCAGAAAAGTACAGATTAAAACAACTTTGAGATATTGCATCACATTTCTAAGATCGTCTAACATGACAGAAAAGGAAAATCAAAAATGCTGGAGAGGATGTGGAAGATTGGAACTTCAATGCACTGTTGGTGGAGTTGTGAACTAGTACAATCATTTTAGAGAACAATTTGGAACTTTGCTCAACGACTTAAAAAATTACATAACCCTTTAATTCAGCAATACCACTACTAGGACTGTATATCAGAAAGAACAAGAAAGAGGGGAAAAGACTTATTTGTACAAAAGTATTTATAGAAATTCTTTTGTGTTGGCAAAGAATTGGAAATCTAAGAAGTGTTCATCAATTGGGGAATGACTGAACAAGTTGAGGCATATGATTGTAATAAATACTAATATGCTATAAGAAATGATAAGCAGGATGGTTTCAGAAAAACCTAGGAAGACTTATATGAACTCATACAAAATAAAATGAGCAGAACCAGGAGAACATTGTACACAGTTAACAGTAATGTAACAATGGACTTCACATTTATAATCTATATCAAATTACCTTCTCAAGGAGTGAGGAAGGTCAAGATGAAGAGAATTTGAAATTCATTTTTTTTAATGAATGTTATTTTTTTACATCTAATTGGGAACTATTTAATGAAATAAGTAAAATGCAATAAAAATAATGACAAGAAGTGGCTCCCTATTGCTTCCAGAACCACACAGAAAATGCTCTCTTGACCTTTTAAAACCATATATAGTCTCCCCCAACTTGTATTTCTACCATGATTTTAGCAATTTATATTGCTATATTCTGGGATCCAAATAAACTGGTCTTCTTTGTTTTTTTTTTTTTTTTCTCATTGATGGTACTTCATTCTCCATTCCTGTGCCCTGGAATTAGATATATCCCATGTTCTGAATGTAGTCCCCCCTTATAACAATCTCACAAAATCCCTCTATTCCTTTAAGATGCAATTGAAGAATTACCTTCTATATCAAGATTTTGCTGGTTCCTTCAGAATTTCCTTCTGTCCCAAAGTTAACTATAGTAAATCCAAATGCATTGTAATTATTTGCATTTATTGTATTTGTGCTTGTTTTGTATATGGTTACATAAACATTTGCTACCTCCCTCATTACAATACAAGTCTCTTAAAATTAGGGATTTTTTTTTCATTTTTTCACAGAGCCTAGAAAAATATCCATCATAATAAGAACAGAAATGATGCTTGTAGACTGATTGATGGTATCACGTGGAAGAAAGAAGGATGAAGGGAAGATATCATCATAAATCCAAGCCATTTAGGGGTACCTTTGACGTTTTTCTGGGACTTTTTGCAGAATTAAGTTCCACAAGAAAAAGTTATTTTTTTCTCAGCCTTTATTCTTTGTATATTTCAATAAATCAAAAAAGTATGTTTTTTTTTCAGCATGGATACTATCTATACCAAAACAATAAATAAAATGCACTCAAGCATTATTAGGCTGTTTCATAACTGGTTGTAACTACAATTTGAAACTGTAATATCAGGGGTTTGTGCTTCTTTGGTGAGCTTTATTACACTAATTTCAGTTGGTTTTGTTGTTCAGTATTTTTTAAAATCATGTCCAGCTCTTGGTGAACCCATTTGGTATTTCCTTGACAAAGATATTGGAGTGGTTTGCCATTTCCTTCACTAGTTCATTTCACAAATGTGGAAAATGAGGCAAACTGAGTAAATAACTTTCTTAGGGTCTCACAGTTAATAAGTGTCTGAGACAAGATTTGAACTCAGGAAAAGGAGTCTTCCTGACTCTAGGCTCAGAGTTCTAATCACTAGACCAATTAGCTGCACCCTCAAACTAATGAGTAGTACAAACCAGTTAATTTTTCTTGTTAGGAAAAAAGTCATTAACTTTAGTGTTTATGATCTGAACTATTGTGATCTGAAGTTAGCATGAGGAAGGTTTTTAAAGAAGAAATTATCTGGAATTTATTTAGGTGAGAAGAAATACAAACTTTTTAAAATAGCTATCAGCTTTAACTGTCTAATAAATAGAACATGCCAAGTACAATATTTGATCTTACACTGATTTCCATTACCTGACAAATTCAAAAATCTTACTAGATAACAGCCAAGGAAGGCAGCATCCAAAGATTGAAACACATCAGTATAAAGATCTATGGAAAGAAAACTTATCCAAATATTTTGGGATAACATCAAAAAGTCTTTATTAAGATTAAAGTAAATAGTAAAGAATTTACTAGGAAATACTTAAGTCTTAAACAATACTAAGTACTTTTGCAACTACTACTTATAAAGCAATATATAGTATACACACAAATGCATCTACATATACATACATATACATGTGTATACATGTGTGTATGTGTGCATGTGTATATGCATATATGTATGTATGTACACATGCATGGATATGATAGAAGTACTATTAAACTGAATGTTATGTCCATATTCCCTTGTAGCTTCTAGTGAGCATATTATTTGGTTAAATGTATCATATGCCAGTGATAAAATCTGTAAATATGGTTTCCATTATAAGCCTTTTCAAACCTTTTTTAAGAGGGGATGCAAAAGGGTGCTTGATATTCAGTCAGACAACCCCTTTGTGTACTTATATTTAGCTTATTCCTTCATGAGTGTTCAGTAAACAACAAGACACTAGGATAGGACACTGGCTATTTAAAAAGTTCTTGTGAATAAAAATGATCAGAAATAAAACAAAATAAAAACAGACAACAGCAACCACCCAAAACTGTCTCATTTTATCAATCAAGAAACATGTATAAAAGTAAACAAATCAATAAATTGTATTTTTATATAAATATATACATATATGTATACATGTATGTATATATACATATGTATGTATACATGTATGTATATATACATATGTATGTATACAT
>NW_027185597.1:3222005-3227413 GCF_028583685.1 Petaurus breviceps papuanus | reverse complement strand
CATATGTATGTATACATGTATGTATATATACATATGTATGTATACATTACATATATATTTCAGTAATCTTTTTTTACAGCACTCATCTTTCAGTCAACAAATATTTAGTAAGTATATAAAGAAAAATATATAAAGATATTTCTGGGTATATTAAGACAGTCACATTGTTCCTGCCTTGTAGGAGCTAACACTCTTTTTAGGGAACCAAAATATCTATACCATGAATGGTACAGAACATCAGTTGAAGGTAATCTTAAAGGGATTTCTGGGTAAAGTGTTAGAGCGAAAGAAAACAAAGCAAAATGTTTAAATAAAACCAACCAGCATTTTAACCTCTTTAACCAACACAAGCAGCATTCCATCCATGCTCCATTATCTTGGATCTCTCCACTGTTACAGCATAGGAAGAGAAACATTTTATCTCACATGTTAACAAAATTGATCATTGTAACTGCACAAAAATTACTCAAATATTATGGCACATTTTATGTGTCACTTAGGTTTCTGGATGATATCAAAGAGGAATAAAATGTGAGTTCCAAATAATTAATTTTCCCTAATTTATCCATTAACTGTATATAATATGTAAGTTTTGAAAACAAAGATGTATCATTATGACAAATTGTTAAATGGAGGGAAATGGTGCTTATAAGATTATTAATAGTGGATTTTACACAAAACATCAAAAATTGGAATTATGAGGTCATAATTACAAAATTTTCTGCCTGAGAATTTACAAAAATATTTCACAAATGACCATGAAGGCAATATTGCGGCTAGTTACTTCATTCCCCATTCAGAACTGATACTTTATATGAAGTCAATCAAGTAACCAATGACCTATGGAAACCAATGAAGCAGGTAAAATTCAAAAGAAACCCAAATATTAATGCCAAAATAGTTTTCTTCAAATAAAAACTGTCTTTTGAGATAAATGAACAATTTGAACTCTTTAAGAGAAAAAAACCTTCACATAAGCCCTAACAGCATTGTCATGTTCTGTAATATTTATAGTTTTCTATTTAAAAAAATAGAGAATTATAATTGCTAGCCTGCTGGATGTATAATCATTATACAAGACTTTTTAATTTAAATTTTCAAGCACTGACTTTATGGTTTCACACCTCCATAAATTTTCCAATTTAATTTTTTTAGCCAACTTTTAATGTATTTGACTGTATTGGATGTGGGCATCTATAAAGCTGTGCAACTTCTTTTCTAACTAAATTAGTCTCTATGAAATAAAGGACTATGCATTTTCCTCTATAACTGTTACAACTTGTCTAACTTTTTCAATTTTACTGCTATCTTTTCACCTCAAATATATTTCCCCTACAACTCTTCCATTCCCCTTTCCTAGTCATCTTTCTTTTTCAATATTTTTCAAAGGAAAAGTGAAAGGAAAAAGAAATCCATCCAAACATATTAAATTTACAAAGAAAGAAAATGATATTTCATGTAATAGTTATCACATTCTACATGCATAGACCCCTCCCCCTGATTACCATTACAAGTGAGTAGGATAAAGTATGTTGTCTTATTGGGGGTAAGGGCAGCTTATTCTTTATATCTTAAACTTCTTAACATTTCTTTTTGCTTGTCTAATTGTTGTTCTTTCCAAATACAGTGTTATGGTCATTTTATATACATATTTTTCCATTTTTACTTATTTCATTTTGAATCTGTTCATATCAGGTTTTTCATAGTTCTCTGTATTCATCACATTCATCATTTCTTAAAGCAGAGTACTATTCTATTACATTCATACGCCACAACTTGTTTAACCATTCCCCAGTTGAAGGATATCTATTCTGTTTCCAGCTGTTGGATAATACATATAAGTAAGTAATTAGGTAGTTATATTTTAATGTTTATAAATTAGTAGCTAGAATCATGACCTTAATTCCTATTTTGGTCTCTATTTCTATCAACTTATGTCTGTGTGAACTGATAGGCAAAATACAGGATAGCTTAAAGGCCAAAGCCAAAAAAAAGTTTATTCATTGATGGTTCTGAGCAAACTTAATTGTTTTCCTCTTGGTATCTGTGTGAGCCATAAAGAGTGAGAACTCTGGCCAAAAAGACTTTGAATGAGATTGAAAATAATGCAAGAGGTTCAGTCTACCAATCTACAGAAGAAAAAAGTGGATAGAAAAATATAGTTTCTACCCAGGACATTACTGATTATTGTTTGTTTTGTTTTGTTTTGTTTATACTATTTATCACTGCAGCACTCTAGGTGTCCACTTATGCACCATCCCCAATATATGACAAGCCCATGAGCTTATAGTGTGAAACACCAGCCCCAAATGCAATCCTGGCATATCGTTTATTGTTATTGTTGCTGTTCAGTCTTTTCAGTCGTGTTTGACTCTTCATGACCCCATTTGGGGATTTTCTTGGAAAATATACTGGAGTGGTTTGCCATTTCCTCCTACAGTTAATTTTACATATGGGGAAATTGAGACAAGCAGGATAAACTGACTTTCTCAGCTAGTAAGTGTCTGAGGCCAGATTTGAACTTATCAACTTGACTCCAGGCCCAGCACTCTGTCCACTGTATTATGTAGCTACCCAATTCTTTGTTACATTCAAGGAAGAAAGGCAGGCAGGCAGTAATGAATGAAGAAATGAAGGGACTTTCTATAGTTGAGTGGGGAAAGTGTTCCTATTCTTTTTCCCTTCACACTGCTGACAAATGTTATTTATGTTATGTTATTCACACCATATTTATATCCATTGTTCACTCACAACAGAATAAGTGAGTAAAAACATCGTGGAGGTTCTGTCTAGTTGGTCTTCATTGTCAAAGACCATGAATTTGATCTCAAGAAAGAGGACAAGAGAGTTCATGTGATCTTGTGCTGCTTTGATAAGGAAGTGATAGACTTTCTATATTCTTCTGTGGTCAGACTTTTTAAAAGTATTGTGTTAATTTCTGGATAATATAATCAAAGAACAGTGGCAAGTTAGAAAGGACTGGGAGGAAGGAAACCAGTATTGGGAAGGGGTGTAAATTTATGTCATAGAAGGATCAGTTGAAGTAAATGTTGATGTATAGCCAAGAGAAGATAAGACTCAATGGGAGCATTGTAACTCTTATTATGTGAAAGATTGTATTATAGAAGGGTTAGCTACATGTGCTTTGTTTATTCTCACAGGGGAGAGCCAGGAAAAATGGGTGGAATTGCCGAGAGACAATTTTAGACTTAAAGTCAGAGAAAAATTCCTAAAGACTAGACATAAAAATGGCATTTATTGCCCCCTTTGGTATAGGGTCTTCAAACCAAGTTTGACTACTTCTTAGGTAGGTATGTTAAAAGTGGAGATTCCTGGGGCACCTAGGTGGCATAGTGAATAGAGCACCAGCCTTGGAGTCAGGAGGACCTGAGTTCAAATCCAGCCTTAGATACTTAACACTTACTAGCCCTGTGACCTTGGGTAAGTCATTTAACCCCAATTGCCCCACCTTCCCCTCTCCAAAAAGCAAAAAAAAAAAGTGGATTCTTATAGCTCCCAAAATAAGTATCAACATGATAATTTTGAGATTCTATAATCTTTAAGAATATAGTTAAGGTACTGAAGCCAGTTACTGATCCAACTTTAACCTATCCCTTTTCATCATTTGGATTAATTATTTGACATATTTGCTTTCTGTAAGGTAACACAACAAAGATTTTGATATTTTGTTGGTATCTAAATGTGATTGAAGTTATTTGGCAATATAGTGTAGGCAATGCCACAGTTCCTTTGCCAAGACTGCTATACAAAAATATGCTTTCATTGTCAGTAAGGCACATGCAAGAAATAAATAAAAGATAATTATAGTTTGTTTTATAGAAGTGATTGCCCATTATTTTCTGAGTCCCATTGGTACAGATACTAAAATAACTTGAGGTAGATTACAAAAAATGAGAGTTCAAACGTATTTATAATAGAATTAGAAAATGAAAATGAAACCGATATAAAAAATGGACAAAGAAGAGTACTGGATTACCCAGATTTGTAGGCATTAACCCCACCACAAGATTCATTCTAGGTTGTTTACTACAATCCTAAAATGTGGTGATGAGAATTTTATAAGATTTCAAAAGAATTGTCAGATTACTTGAGAAAGTATTGTTACCACAATTTTTTTCTGGACACTATAGACTTATGAACAGAGATTTTAGGGAGGCAATTTGATATACGAATTAGAGGATGCGCCTTGATGTCAGGAAGTTAAAGATTCATGCCTTGCTTCTGACATATACTAGATGCTTGACAATGTATTAAAAAAAACTAACTTTTCAAGTTCATTTAGCAATTCTATAAAAATTTGGGTTACTGAATGACTGATGACCTGAATCAGTAAGGAATTCCTATGCAAGATAATCACAACACTGCTGAAATCACAGCTCTTGACCAAAATAAATAAAAACAAAAACATTAGTTTTTGTGGGTAGAAATATCACAATATACATTGATAGTAGTTTTTAGTTTACTTAGTACCTTAGATAACAACTAGCAATGACTAGACCATCCCATATCTAATTAGTTGATTTTTAAAGAAATGTGCCAAATAGATTACATATATTAAAATCCATAATTAGACTAAATGCATTCCAAAATGTTCAATGAAATGAAAAATCCTTTTATCACCTGCAGGCACATTGAGTTTATACATCACCCTCAGTAACTTAGCTAATCATTCAAATACTGTATTTGTCAAAGGTTTATAATTCAGTAGCACTACATTTTAGATTTACACTAAATACAGGTCAAGTATATTTGTACCTTCTCTTTTTAGGGAAACAAAAACTAGAAACACGCCACAAACTTGGGCTCAGTTAGTAACTAGCCCAACAAACCAATTCCTTAGCAACTACCAGTCCTTCATAGCTCATTTAAGATTATGGATCATCTATTAATCTACAGATGTGAATTAAAATTTTCTGGAAATTTTTTTCATTGCACTTTTTTTTAACATAATTCACCAATTACTTTTTTTTTTTTTTTTACAAAATCTACTATATCCATTGTGTTGAAACCTGTAATAATACAAACTTTTTCAGTGATAGTAACAATAATACATAAATGTTTCAGTTGGAGAATTTGCATCAGAAAAACAAAATGCATGAAAAATATATTTTCTAGTTTATGATATATGGCTGAATGATCAACCCACATATATTAGCACATCAAGGCCAACATCATGGGAGTATACTTCAGATGCATAATGGCTTAGAAGTAGGAGATCAAGAAGACACACACAGTGGTAAAACCTAAAGTGTTTTCAATGATTTTAAATCACTCAGTCTTTCAAATGCCTATCTCTTTAACACTTACAAAAGATAAAAGATGATTGAAATTACAGAACAGAAAAAAAATATATATATATATATATATGGTGGCAAAATTCCAATAAA
>NW_027185597.1:3215732-3221905 GCF_028583685.1 Petaurus breviceps papuanus | reverse complement strand
AAAAAAAAAAAAAAAAAAAAAATATATATATATATATATATATATATATATATATATGGTGGCAAAATTCCAATAAAGGTATAAAAATGCATGGTAGATACCCATAGTCTATAATATGTTATTAATTACTTGTATGAAAAAGTGAGAAAAAGGGGGATGGAGCCAAGATGGCAGAGTAGAAACAGGACTTCCATGTGGCTCCCACTCCCACCTCCTCCAATTCATGTAAAAAATGACTCTAAACAAACTTTGGATCTACAGAACCCACAAAATGAAAGAGAGAAGCTAACCTTTCCAGTGAAGATGGCCCAGCAGGCCTGCAGGAAGGGGCCAGCGCAGCACTCTGGGAGCCAAGCCCAGCCCCACGTGAGCCCGAAGTTTTAATCACAGGGTGGCCATAACCAGCCACTGGCTGGAGGGACTTCAGATGACCAGCAGCTGTGGCAGTTTCCAGAATTATCAACCCATAGATGACAAAGTGAGAGGTCAGTGCAGTGTTGGCATTGGAACGGGGAGTTTGGGAGTGTGGTCTGGCCTTTGCTCCTGGGGCAAGAAGTACCTGAGGGACTGGGGCCATGCAGCTGCTGCCATGTGACTGCTTCAGACCACCTGTCCTGCAGATTGTATGGGGACCAAGTGACCAGTCTGAGGGGTAATCACTCTTGCTTTAACCTGCTTGGATCTGGATCGCTGTCTAGGGTAGAGGTCCTGGAGTGTATGACCAGGTGCCAGAGCTGGTGGATGCTTAAAAGAGGGAAACCAACTAATAGCTCCAGCAACTAAGAAAAGTCCAGTGATTGGGATAAAGCTCCCCTTTCTGGTAGCAGATTTCTACTGTGCCAAAAGGCTCCAAAAGTCAAGTAACTGAGGGGCAACATGAGCAAGCAAAGGAAGCAAAGCAAGCACAGCAATCTGACTTTACACTCCTATTTTGGGGACAAAAAAGATCAAAGCATGGAAAAGGAGGAAGACAGTGAATTCAGAACTCCTGTACCAAAAGCTTCCAAGAAAAATGTGAGATGGTTACAGGCCATAGAGAAACTTTAGAAGGATTTTGAAAACCATGAAAGAGAAGTAGAGGAAAAATAGGGAAGACAAATGAGAATGATGCAAAAAAATTATGAAATGAGAGTCAACAACCTCACTGAAGAAAATAACACCTTAAAAATAGACTGACTAAAATGACAAAGGAGGCTCAAAATGCCAATGAGGAGAAGAATCCCTTAAAAAGCCAAATTTGCCAGATGGAAAAAGAATCTCAAAAGCTCACTGAAGAGAATCTTTCCTACAGAATTGGATTGGAACAAATGGAAGCTAATGACTTTATGAGAAATCAAAATACTATTAAACAGATCCAAACAAATGAAAAAACAGAAGGCAAAGTGAAATATCTCACTGAAAAAAACACTCACCTGGAAAAAAGATCCAGGAGAGATAATTAAAAAAAAAAAAATATTGGACTACCTGAAAGTCATAATCAAAAAAATAACCTAGAAATCATCCTTCAAGATATTCCCAAGGAAAACTGCCCTGATGTTTTAGAACCAGAGGACAAAACAGAGGTTGAAAGAATCCAACAATTACCTCCTAAAAAAAGATCCTGAAAAGGAAACTCCTAGGAATATTGTAACCAGGTTCCAGAGTTCCCAGATCAAGGAGAAAATATTGCAAGAAGCCAGGAAGAAACAATTTGAATATGGTGGAAACACAATCAGGAAAACACAGGATCTGGCAGCTTCTAAATTGAAGGATTTGAGCGCTTGGAATATGATATTCCAGATGTCAAAGGAGCTGGTATTAAAACAAAGAATCACCTACCCAGCAAAACTGAGTGTCATGTTTCAGGGGTAAATATGGTCATTCAGTGGAATACTGAACTTTCAAGCATTCTTGATGAAGAAAACAAAGTTGAATAGAAAATTTGACATTCAGATACAAGAAGGAAGAGAAGCAAGAGAAGGTAAACAGGGAAAAAGAAATCATAAGGAACTTATCAAAGTTTAACTATTTACATTTCTACATGGAAAAATTATAATTGTAACTTATGAAACTTTTCTTAGTATGAAAATAGTTGAAGGGAATAGAAATATATATATATATATATGTTTATATATATATATATACATACATATATGTCTTTATAAGAGGGTATATGGGCATATGAATAGATATGTGAGTGTGTATATATGTGTACAGGTATACATAGACAGAGGGGACAGGACCAATTGAATAGGAAGGGATGATACTTAAAAAGTGAAATTAAGAGGTGAGAGAGGAATACAATGAGAGGAGATGGGGAGAGACAGAATGGGATAAATTATCTCATATAGAAGAGGCAAGGGAAAACTGTTACAATGGGGAAGAACAGGAAGGCAAAAGGGAATGGGTCAACCTTATTCTCATTTAATTTGGCTCAGGGAAGGAATGATATACACATTAAATAGGGTATCTCACCCTACAGGAGAGTAGAGGGGAAGGGGATGAGAGAGGGGATGATGGAAGGAATGGCAGGCTGGGGTGGGGGGAGGGGAGTAGGAAGCACCCACTTTTGAAAAGGGACAGGATCAAAGTAGAGAACAGAATAAGTGGGAGGTGGGATAGGAGGGAGGGAAATATAGTCAGTCTTTCACAATATATCCACTATGGAGATATTTTGCATAGCTACACATATGCAAATTATATTGAATTGCTTATCTTCCCAGTAAGGGTGGGTGATGAGTGAGGAAGGGAAGGAATCTGGAATTCAAATTTTTTAAATAAAATGTTTAAATGCATATATTATGATTTTTATTAATATTATTATTATTATTTTACATGTAACTGGGAAATAAGATATCTAGGCACTGGAGCACAGATATCCATGTTGCCCTTCTGGAAAGTTGGAGTGCTGATGTGGGAAGATATGGTAGAGAGCTGATTGGATGAGGGGACATTCAGTAGGATCGCTGTTTTGGAGTGGTGGGTAGGGGAAAAACGGGGAGAAAATTTTTTAACTCAAAATTTTGTGGAAATGAATGATGTAAACTAAAAATAAACATAAAATTTAATTTAAAAAAACAGTGAGAAAAAAAGGGACTTTTACACTGGTAAAAGGTGGTGGGCCAAAAAGGCAGTCAAACTACAAATGTTTTGGGTTCATTTATTCAGTTCAAAAATTAATCATGTTAATCAATTAATTATATCACAATAATCACACACATGCACAGAGTGGAATTTCACAAGTCAGAAGATTTTGGCCATAACCATTCATCAAGACAATATGTTGACATAGTAGATGAATTAATTTCTGTGTCACATGGAAGAAATGTCCACATTGACCAAAATCACAGTTCCTAGAAGTATTGCCAGAGTCTAAAGGATTAGTGAATTTAGAAAAGAAACATTATTCTAAGAGACAGTAATTTTAGGCATGTTTATAAGTGCTTTTTTAGCACACACTTTCAACGACACTAACTCTCAAATCAAAACATCTCTATGAGATGGGCAAAGTCCTTATATTTTTCCTATTTTTCTATCAAAGAGGCTGAGTTCAACTAAGAGATTCAAGTGCTTTCTGAGAATATTAAGAATCATTTTGAGAGTTAGTAATGCTTATTTCCCTCTCCAGAGCTTTTAAATTCTTTAGTTTTGTCTCATTTATACATGAAGAACTAATATTTCCATTTGGTACATATTAAGAGTAAGAAATATTATTCACTTTTACAACATATCTTTGCTGTAAATTTCATTTATTTATTGAAAGTGGGAAAATATTCCATTTTTAGTCTACCTATTCATTTATCATTTTCAAGTACTTTAAACACACAGAGTATTTAGAAGTACTAGGGCATTTGGGGATACCTGTTTCTCAACTCCATGTCCTCTCTCACACATTCATGTTTTATGTTTTCTCATAACTATTCCTCAGACCTCATTTATACAAATTTCCCATAGAAATTGAATCATATATTATATGTTGTTTCTGCTCTAAATTGCCACAGCTACACTAAAACTAACTCATAGCATTTCAAATTATTGGAAAATACATGAAATTATTTTTTAAATGTCACATATATTAGGATAAAATCTATAAAATGAAGCATAAATAATGTTTAAAAGGAAATAAAGTCTAATAAAAGTAGCTAGATGACACAGTAGACAAAGTCATGGACTGCAGTCATTAAAATCTGAGTTAAAATCTAGCTTCAAACAGTAGCTATGTCACCCTAAACAAGTGACTTAACCTCTTTCTGACTAGTTTCCTTAACCATAAGAATGATAATAGCACCTCCCTCTTACAATTGTTGTTAGGATAAAACGAGATATCATTTGTATAGCTATTTCTAAACATAAAAGCACTGCATAAATACAGTTGCTGTTATTGTTATAGTGTTGTACTAAATGGTTACCATTTTCAACAGGAGTAATACTTCCATATTAATAAATTACCAAAGCAACTCAATTATGACTAAAACAAAGAAAGCAAGAGGAAATTATAAACTAGGTCAATAGATAGATAAATTTTAACTTCTATAGATATTGGATATGGCTTAAGGAACAAATTATTTCAAGGACCAAAATGAATCAAGCTAATATAAAAATAAGATAAATTTAAGTTCACCTACATTACAAAATGTTTCATTTTGAACTGCTAATTAAACTGTTTAAAAACACTTTACTGTTTCATTTTCTGTCATTAAAAAATGGAAAAAGAAAAAAAAGAATTCAGTGTAGCAGTAAGAGTATTTTGTGTTTAAATTAAACTAATTTTGTATTAGTCTAAAGTACTTTATTCATACAAAGGTTTGTTTTCTTTGAAAATATATAAACTTTAAAAACTAAACACATAGGTTTAATCTGTAATTTACAAATCTCAGAGATTGTAATTGAACTTCATGTTTCTCCTGACTTTTGTGGAATTATCTTCTTATTGAAAAAATGAATATTTTCAACTATGTAATTGAGATATCTGTCAGTTATACCTAAATGTAAAAAAATCATGTATGTAAGTGTGTAGTGTTCTAGATATGAATATTTACATTTTATGTTTTGTGCTTTATGATCAGTTTTTATTTTCACAAATTATAAACCAAAGTAACATTTTACCATAAAACTAAGTAAAGGAGCATATAAAAACCCCAAAATATTATATCACAAAATCTTTTATATTAAAGTGTAGGTATACTGGAGAAAACTAGTATTTTCTTCACTTGCCAATGTTAAAATTCCTCAAAAATCATTTTAAGCAAAAAAATATCATTTTATTTCAAAATGAATGTAAGCTTTTTGCGAACAGATACTATTTGATTTTTTTTTCTCCTTGTATCTCTAGTAACTAACAAATTTGGTTCCTAGTAGGTACTTAATAAATGCTTATTAGTGAATTAAAGGGTCTCAGAGAGGAGAATATTTCACAGGGATTCGTAAATATTTAAATTCTAAAAGAATGCATTATAATAGGAATGAAAAAAACAATTATTTAATTAACAATTAAATTATCAACCTAATAGTTTGGTTTCATCAACCTGACTTCCTGTGTGATACAATATTCAATATTATGTAAGCAGATAATACATATTATTAGTAATAATGGTAAACAAAGTGGCCAAACTGTGAATCATGCAATTAACTACAAATGAATTCTGAAGCAGAGTAGATAAAAAACTAACAAAAAAAGAAATTTCATGAAATCATATCAAAAAAATTTAGGAAAATTGCTAAACTGTGCAATCCTCCTCAACTGAGGAAGCTATATGGTACTCATCATTTTAAGGAATTCAAAATGTATGGAGGACATATTCATGTTGCAGTTAGATTAAATGTTTTAATTCAAATCAAGAAAATAAAACCTAAAAATGCTGATAGAAAATGTAATACATACATACATATATATATATATATATATATATATATATATATATTTGTCAGGGACAAGAGTTCCTTCCCAGCTCTAACCCTGATTTTGTGAACTTCACAACTATGCTTCAGCTGCTGCCTCAGTGTCACACTTCCCTCAGTGCCTGGTGTTTCCTAACCCTGGAATATCCAAGCATTCTTGAGACCATTTCACCCTCTATTATTTCTCAATCAGTCTAGCCCAACTGATGAGTTTTTTTCTGTCTCTGTCTCTCTGTCTCTGTCTGTCTGTATCTCTCTCTCTCTCTCTCTCTCTCTCTCTCTCTCTCTCTCTCTCT
>NW_027185597.1:3191717-3215722 GCF_028583685.1 Petaurus breviceps papuanus | reverse complement strand
TCTCTCTCTCTCTCTCTGTCTCTCTCTCTGTCTCTCTCTCTCTCTCCATCTATCTATCGACCTATCTAGATATACACACTGAGGGCACAAAGTGAATTAAATATGAAGGGATGATGTAAAGAAATACAATTAAGGGGTGAGAGAGAAATGTACTGGGAGAAAGAAAAAGAGAGACGTAGAAAGGAATAAGTTATCTCACATAAAAGAGGCAAGTAAAAAGATTTTGCAGTGAGGGGAGGGGAGGGGGAATGAGTGAACCTTAACATAAACATTCAATTGGGTGTGGAAATCTATCTTACCCTATAGGAAAATAGGGGGGGGGGGGGGGGGGAAAGGGGGAAAGATGAAAAAAAAAAAGAAAAAAAGGGGGGGGGGAAAAAAAAGAAAAAAACTTAAAAGGAGGGGGGGGGGGGGGGGGGGGGGGATAAGAGGGAAAGATGATAGAAAAGAGGGCAAATGAGGGGAGGGTAATTAGAAGCAAACATTTTTTCAGGTGGGACAGGGTCAAAGGAGAGAATAGAATAAATGAGGGACACAATAGGATGTAGGGAAATACAGTTATTCTTCCACAACATGGAAGTGTTCTACATGAATACACACGTATAACCTATATCAAATTGCTTGCCTTCTCAGTGAGGGTGGGTGGGGAGGTAGGAAGGGAAAGAATGAGGAACTAAAAAGTTTTAAAAACAAATATTAAAAATTGTTTTTACATACAACTGGGAAATAAGATATCTAGTCAATGGTGTATAGAACTCAATTTTTCCCTACAGGAAAATAGAAGGGAAAAGATAAGAGAAGGGGGTGGTGAGAGGAGGGAAAGTAGATTGGGAGAAAGGGTAATCAGAATGCATACTCTCTTGTGGTGAGGGGAGGGGAGTGATGGGGAGAAAATATGGAACTCAAAGTCTTGTGGAAGTGAAACTTGAAAACTAGGGGCAGCTAGGTGGCACAGTACATAGAACACTGGCCCTGGAGTCAGGATGACCTGAGTTCAAATCCAGCCTCAGACACTTAACACAAAACTAGCTGTGTGACCTTGGGCAAGTCACTTAACCCCAATTACCTTACCTAAATCCCTTCAAAAAAAGTAAAAAACTAACAAATTTATTTTAAAAAATTTTAAGATGTTTCTTGGAGAAGGAGAAAAATATTCTATGTGTTTCTGGCAATTGGAAAAACAGTAAAGAGGACTCATGACTAAGAAGAAACAGGATATGGTTGAAAGATAATATCCCGATAGTTTTATAATAGATGCATATGATGGAGGTACATAGAACCTCTTGTTAACCTTTTTTTTTCTTCACTACTAAGTACCTCAAGCTTCAGCTTTGCTTTGTCCTTTGTTCTCAAGTTTGTCTTGCACCAATTTCTGCCTAAAAGCATACTCACTAAATGGGTGCATTCACCTATTACTTCTTATGGGATAACTTCCACATCTATACCTCCAGTTCACCCTTTCCTCTATTTTACATGTTTCAAATTTCCAGCTTTCTATAGATTATATTCACTTGATAAAAGTTATTTAAAATTATATTTTCTACCAAACAAATTTTACTTCTTAATTTGCCATGTTTCTATCTGATTGTTTGTCAATGGAATCATCAATCTCCTGCACCCTCCAATTCAAAGCCTTGGAATTCTCATTTTCTTTCATCTTCCTTCACACATCATTCTAGTTTTATCAAACTGTTGTTAACTTTACCTTGTGTGGCATTGCCACAACCACCACCATAGTCATCTCACCAACTAGATTATTGGAGTATTGAGTTTGCCTCCTTAATCATAGAGCTTTCCTCCTCAATTCTTTGCTGCATATTACTACCAGCTACATCTTCCTAAAGCATAACTTTCACCTCCCCCATTTTTGCTGAAGGACTTTAATGGTTCATCAATGCTTATCATATCAAATTTAATTTTCCAACTTGTTACTGAAGACCATCAATCTGCTACAATGTTCCATTCCCACATCTCTGTGTTATCTTAGAATGTTTCCCATCTCTGACAATTTGAATCCTATGTTTCTTGCAAAGGTAAAATAATTTTTCCTTGACTTTTTTTTTTGCTTTTTATCCATTAAAAATATTCTTATTTAAATCTAGGTTAACTAAGTTTTTAACTTTATTTTGTTTATTTTGAAGTTCTAAACTTTCTCCCTTTCCCAGTTACCTCCTCACCTATTTAGAAGGCAATAAATATGATACCAATCATACAGGTGAAATCAGGCAAAGCATATTTCCATATTATTCATGTTGCAAGAGAAAAGAAAGAAAATTAATGTGAAAAAATAAACTTTAATTTGCACTCAGAGTTCATCAGTTCTCTCTCTGTGAAGATGGATATAACTTTTCATCATGAGTTCTTTGGAACTGTCCTGGGTCACTATTTTGTTCCCCTTTGTAGCTCTTGGAGCCTCGGCAGATTAAGAAAATTTGGTCCTTCACAAGTTCTCCCAATACTCACAATTCTCCACTCACAAGATGTTTTACCATGAACTTCACAGCTCAACCTGCCCATCTGAGGGCTTTGTGGTCCTTGAACCAGACCCATTGACTCCCCTTCAGACTTGGCCATGGGAGGTCACTGGGATGGTGACTGGGCCCCAAAGAGTATCATCCATCATGGTATTTCCAGAACCTTTGTTAGGGGGGAGGGGCTCTGCCTAGATTTTACCAAAGTTGCTCTTTGTGCCCAGGGCTTAGGGCATCAAGAGGGTTGGCAAATAAAGGCATTGGGTGTGGGTTAGTGGAGTGAAAAAAACAAAGAGAGAGAGATGATTCAGCTTGGTAAAACAGTGGCTAGAGAACCAGCCATTGAATCAGGAGGACCTGAATTCTTGAGATCAGAGAAGCTAAGTCTTTCACATTTTATTTTTGTAATATTGTTGCTACTATGTACAATATTATCTTAGTTCTGTTCATTTCAGTTTGCAGCAGTTCATTTAAGTTTTCCCATATGTTTCTGAAAACATACCCCTAGTTATTTTTATAACATAATAGTATCACAAACATATACCACAACTCATTCAGCCATTCCCAACTGATAAGTATCCCTTCAACATCTTTTGTGTGCAATACCTTTTCTCCACTTACTGAATTACCACCTTATTTCAAGCCTTCTTATACTCTTGCAATTTTTTAAATGTACTTATTTTAACATGCTTTATTTTATAGTTTTCAATTACAAATTCTTTTTTTTCCAGCCCCCTCCTTCATTCATTAAGAAAGTAAATAAGTTGTATAAATTTTTCTTCCACAGATTATTTCATCAACCTAACTCATTTTCTTGCTTAAATCTTTCTCCACTCAAGTCCATCCTGTATACTACTGACTAGGTAATTTTTTTCCCTCTCTGTGTGTGTTCTGTGTTTCATTCACATTCTAGTGAAAGTTATGGATCCATTCTCATAAAATATTTCTAAATACCTAAAATAAAATACCCTGCATTACAAAGGAAACCAATTATAGTGAAACATAGTTATAAAAATAAATAATTTAACTAAACCTTTCCTAAACACTAGGTTAAGAACTCCTGGTATAGAATAAAATTAGTATTGTTTCTCTCCAGATACTTTTATCTATTTTCTTTGCCTATGAATGCATATATACATAGAGAGGTGCACACTATGCATTTAATATGGTATATTTCTATCTATCTATCTAACAACCTATCTATCTCACACTGTCTAACTTTTTAGAATGTAAGTTCCTTTCGGGTAATGATTCTTTCATTCTTTATACTTGTATCTCCAGTGACTAGCCCAATATTCAGGCCCTCTCGAGATGCTTAATAAATATGTGATTGCCCCACAATGATCTTTTCCTTCTCTGAGTGCCTAAAGCATTAATAACTGGCACCACACTCATTAGCACTTAATTATTTTTTTATCATTTTGATTACATATTTTGTATTATTCTCTAGTTGCTTCACATAAGTTCTAAATATTTCCCTCAACTGATCTGAAAGCTCCATAAGTTCAGGGCATCGTTCTTCTGTTCTTTTATTTACCACATTGGCTATGTATATTGCTAAGATCATAGCAATCAATAGTACTTGCTGAATTTTTTCTTTCTTTCCTCATGTACTATTTAATGTGCAGTAATATACTCTTATCTATTTAGTAAAGGAAACTAGAAATCCCTTTTTTCCATTAACAACACAGCTGTTATATATGATATATTAGTTTTCTATGGAAATTTTTGTGCCCTAATTATGTGATGACATATTATTGATGAATTCAGTTAAAATTGGAATAAGCCAGATGATGAGCAGAATCCACAGACAAGTGGCTTTTAAAATAGGGTGAATACTTACAAATTGCTGGAAATAACACAAACCAGAAAGATTCAATGAAAAGCAATAAAATATTCAGGAGCTAAAGTGAGAAAAACACCAAAACCAATGACGGTCATTTAAAGACTGAAGAGAATAGACATGAATCCATGCTACAAAAGTAAAGCCAGAAATACACATACAGACACACACACACACACACACGCACGCATGCAAGCATGCACATGCACACACTACTCAAATTTACATCATTTAATGGGAAAAATAAAGAAGGAAATCAACCAGAAAGCATTTTGATAAGAAAAAAAATTGCTGAGCAGTATCCAAAATTATAATGATACTTTTAAGTGGAAAATTACATTTAGTGCTTTTAATAAATTCAGATTACATAACATATCTAATAAAAACCTAATAAGAAAGATTGGCCCTATTTGGGAATGAACAAAAGAAGTGAATTATAATTTAGATGGCAAAGAAAAAGCAATTGTTAATCTCAAAATAGACTGATTAAACAAGAGTCCACGAATTCTTTTTTTTTTTAATTGAGAATGTTTCATATTGTTGATCCATCCTTTAGCATTTATAGATGCACTTATATTATATGTATATTCAATATTGTGCTAAACTCTCTGGGAAGGTATGTGTAACATCTCAAGAAACTTACAATCTCTTGCTACACAAGACTAACATGAAAAAGTCACAAGCATTGCAAGCTAGTATAAAAGGAAATGCTTGACTATATGTAATATAATTGGTTGTACTGCCAGGTTTCAGAGAAGAAAAGCAATAATGACTGAAGTTTCAGGGAAAAACTAGATTGGGAGCTGAATTTTAACTTCAGGATATTTGGGTTAACGGTAGGAAGAAGAAGATTCCTGGTCAGAGTACCAAAATGACAGTATGACAATGGAACCATGATCATATTGTATCTATGGGAAGATGAAGAGTAGAATTGTTGGAACAGAGGTATTAACATAAAGAAGTAATGGAGAAAAAAATTGGGAGGTAAGGTGGGGATAGACTATTGCTAAATTAAATCATATGGATCAGGATTGTCAATATCAAATAGAAATAGGGACAACTATTCACTACTAAGGATTCCTGAAGCTACCATTTATAGTTTTAAATTTTAATATTTTCTATACTTTATTGTGTTTTATTTACTTTGTTAAATATAACCAAATGAGACTTTAATCTGATGCAGACCACATTCAGAAATCTGTGTATCTGACACCTCTGATCTCTCTAGAGCACTAGAAGCTAAATTTTCAAGAACTAGAAATTAGCATTTTTCTACTATCTCTTGAGGGTGAAGTAAGTACATATTTTCTGATAGAATAATAAAACAATTCTTTCTTAATCAGAACATTCATGTGACCCCATTAAATATAGACCAATGAATTCCTGATTTCAAAAGCCCAGAAAAATAAAAAGTTTAGTACTCTGGACTATGTTCCTAGGAATATGTTTAAAATGGAGTTTTACCTGGGGTAGTGAAGCTTGGGTTCCATGCTCATTTGTTATTTAATTATTCAAGAATATTTGCCTATCTGCTACCATATCCCAATGCATCTGTGATCTCACTGATGTGGAATCTACCTTCCAATGATATAGTTTATAAATGCTTGCCCATAGTGTGGAACACTTGACCATGTCCTTCCTTACATTCACCACATGGAGTCCATCAAATATTCTAGGGACCTTTCATATGTTCCTTTGTTATGACAAACTTTTAAAGAGAACATGTAAATTACCCAACAGTTATTCTACACTTTTGCTTACTGAAAGACGCATCTTTCTCAGTCATACATTTTGTTAATGATATATTTACCTTGCTTCTCCTGTTTAATTCATGTCTCTTATGTGTCCACAGAGCAAATAAATTGAGAGATAACTACAGTGACCTGCAAACAACTGGATAATTAGGGAATAATTCCACTTGAAAGAGACACATTCCTTATTTTATAAAGGTAGAAAAAAAAAATCCTGGTACTGGGTAAGGCACTGATTACACTTTTGAAGATGCATTCAAAGACATCAGCTAGAATCAAGAGATAATGTTGTAGAGATAAATAGGAGAAATGGACATTGAATTAAAAGGCCTTAGTTCACATCCCTCTACCATCCTTTATCACCCCCTGAATAGAATTTACATCCTAAGGGCAAAGACTTTTTGAGGTCTTTGTTTTCAAAGCATTTTGTACAGTCTGAGGTGCAGTAGCCAATGCTTAGTAAGCATTGTTTTATGTGACCTTGGGTAAATAATAGTTTATGAGGCACAGTTTCCTCATTTGCAAACTTGAGCCACCATCTCAGGGATCACTTTTCCAAAGTCTTCTCATACTGGCAGATCGGTTTCACAAAAGTGTGGCTGGTTACTTTTCTTCTAAGGATTTGAGACAAAACACTAAAAGGTTGTGGGTTTTCTGAAATATAATAACTCATTAGTCTCACTTGTGTCATTTTCTAGGTGGTAATCAGCTGATATAAAATTAAGCAATAAATTAGCTCTTAGAGATAGGTATTCACTGATGTCACATAGTAAGAATAGTTGGTACAAAAATTTTTACCTTCTACTCCCACTCAACAAAAAGAGGGAAAGGTAAGTGGGGAAATATACTCTCTCACAAGCAAAAGGTGGCCTTAAGTTAGCTCACGCTGCAGTTGCTGCCATCAGACATTAATATTCTGGATAATCTGTTTCAATACACAGAGAAAAACTAACATCTTCTAGTGTTCAAAATTTCCCAAAATAATCTTCTAGTAGAATGAGGTAGACAGAAATTTCTATATGTAATCATCAAAACTCTTAACTTCTCCCAAACTTATTAAGAATTTGTTCACATCTAACTTGTGCTTTGGGAAGTTAAGTAGGACAGTGGATAGGGTGACAGGTCTGGAGTCAGGAAGACTTGTATTCAAATCTTGTCCCAGAAACTGCTTTGTGACCCCAGTTAAGTCACTTAACCCTGTTTTCCTCAGTTTCCTTACTTACAAAATGAACTGGAGAAGGAAATGGTAAACTATTCTAGTATCTCTATCAAGAAAAGCCCAAAGGAAGTCATGAAGAATCAGACAAGACTGAAGAATGAACAAACAACAAAACCTTATACACATGAGTGATTAACTCAATCCAGTTTATCTTAGTCTTCTCCAATTAATTTGGGTGGTGTGGACCCCACTCTTACAATAAGAGCATGTAAGAATCATAACCTGACCCTTTCCTAACCTTTCTGGCTTTCTCTCGTTTTCCTTCCCTCTAGACACCTTATAACAACACAAGCTTACCTTCAATTCTTCAAACATCACTGAATTTCCAGTCTCTGTACCTTTTCACTGGCTGTCACCATGCCTATTCTACTCTCTTTATTTCTGCCTCTTGATTTCCCTGAAATCATTCAAGAAATGATTCAAATAGTTGCCTACTCCAGGAAGCTATTTCCAGTTCCCCCAGCTACTAGTGCAGCCCCTCCCAGATTACCTTCCACTTACTGTATACATACCTGGTGCATATGTACCTAATTGTGTGCATATTCTCTCTCCCACTGAAAAGTAAGCTCCTTGAGAACAGGGGATATTTTGCGTTTCTTTGTATCCCCAGCACTTAGTACAGTGCCTTCCACAGGATTCACCTAATAAACCCTGTTCAACTGACTGAAAAAATGCACTGCTGTACCTTAAAGTTCTGTGAAAAATATGAACTGGAGAAAGTATTTTTAAAGCATTCTCTCTTGAAAACTTATGCATGTTTCCAAATAATAAAATATACATTATGACAGAGATATTGTTGAAATGTAAATACCACCCATTTTCAAATGTCCCCTTGTCACCTGTTACAATATCTTTTTCTATGTTATTTGTAAGTAGTTTAAAATGTTGCAGAATAAAAGATAGGAGAGGTGTCATGCATTCAAGTACCTTCTACAGCTTGTCTCTTGTTCAGTGCTGGGCCATTAGAGTGATGAACAAGGGCCTGGCAAGGCACAAGAAGAGAGCTATTGAGCAAAGTGAAAACAACTGTCCCAAGAGTTTGAAGGGGAGTGGACTGGTCTGAGAACAGCATCAAAGGAAAGATCACTGCCTTGGAAATCTGAAAAGCAACCCAGAAATCATCTGGACCAACTGCTACCAATATAAAACACCAGATACATACACAAAGAGAAAGAGCTAAAAATGGGAAGACAGCACCTTTGAAATTACTCTTTTAAGTGTTTATTGGCGAATGTGTTATCTTAGAACAAAACATGAAAACATGACACCTTTCAAGCACTCCAAATGTGACTGTTCTCTAGAAGTCTGAAAGAAAATGACCAAAAAAAATGTCCCTTTCATTTCTCTATTTCCTCCCCACATCCCAACTTCCTTTTAGATAAGAAGAAAACAAATTTAGAAAAATTTGAATTAGAGCCAGGATGTAAAGCTGCTTTTGGAATATGTTGACCTTCCAGAATTATATCTTTAAATTAAAGGTATATATGTATAGGAGAGAGTGTATGTGTTTGGCATTATTTGTTTGCTTATTTTGTTTTTATTGTTCAGTCATGTCTAACTCTCTGTGACTGCATTTTGAGATTTGTCTCAACAATGATAATGGAGTGGTTTTCCATTTTCTTCTCCAGTTTATATTATAGAAGAGGAAAGTGAAGTAAACAGGGTTAAGCAACTAGCCCAGGGTTACATAGCTATTGTCGAAGACCAGATTTGAACTCATCAAGGTGAATTTTCCTGATTCTAAGCCCACTGCTCTATACAATGATGAACCTAGCTACCCCTTGTTTATTTTAATATAGAACTATTCATTTCACTGGGTTCCCTTTGAATGCCTGACCTCATAAATTTAGTAGCTTTTAGCAACACCACAGTTTGACTTTAGGTTAATCTCTAAGACAGTGGTTCTGAAAACGAACCTGCTGTGACATGACATCACTTTCAGGCTGATCCATAATGCAACACACACATGCATATGCAGACGTGCACACACATACACATGCACACCCCCCCACACACATTTTTTGCATTTTATATAAATTTCCTATTGCCGATTCTAATCCAATTGAAAAACTTAAACTAAGCACTTTTAACAAGGAACCACAATAATGTTTAATTACCCAGATAAATGCCCCCCGAAACATAATATTTTATGTTCAAGCATATCTTCTTAAAGGAAAGATGGGGGGAAATTGGAAGTGTTTTAAAGGCTGTTTTATAATGGCCAGATGATTCATAGAACAAAAAAAAATATTCCAAAATAAGTGCTTTAGAAGAAATAAACTTGGTGTGGCATTAACTGGCGGAATTGGAAAAATGTATTATCTGCAGCATGTTAACAGATAGTGTTTGCCCTAGAGGAAAATGTGTTAGAGAAATATGTCTCTGCCACCTCTAGCCCATCCTTCTTTCTCTCTCCTCCAGTATTCTTAATCTGAACTCGTGTGATCTAGAACCATTTTACTGAGAAGAGGACCAGATTGGGAATGAGAGCCCTCAGTCTTAAATCTTAGCTCTGCTACTGACTGCTCGTGTTATTTCAAGCTACCACCTTGATCTATTATTATTATTCTCACTTTCCTCATCTTTTAGATAATACAGTTCAATTAGAATCTCTTTCAGTACTAAACCCTGTGATCCTTACTTTCCTCAATATTCCTTCATCTTGATGAATATAAAAATATTCTGAAACGTTCCTGCTAATCTGCAGCATATTGAAGTGTGATACCTCACCAGAGTATTTGATTTATAATAGAAATCAAAGCCTTGAACCAAAGGAGTAGAACACTAAATGTGTAATTGCACATTTTATGTCAGAGTTTTAAAGATCTAAGTTTCAGGTAATGGACCTTCTCAACACTCTTAAAATCATTATTACATAAGAATAAACTAGCTACTCTGCTAGAAGCAAAAGAATGAGTGGTAGAAGTAGGTGTTTATTTCTGCCAATTCCTGAGCAGTATGGATTCAAGGAAATAGATTGGGACAATTTACTCTTTCAGGCCAAAATCAAAATTGAATTATTTTATATTTCTTAGGGATCATTTTTTCACCAACATTTTTTAACTATAGCTTTTTTCATATTTTACCATGATCCTTAGGTTTCTCCCCGTGTCTCAGTTGTTCTTTTTTCCTAGTATTTTTTTTCTTCACTGAAATGTTCACTATATCCAATTCTTTTGCCATTGAGAAAGTTCTCTAGTTTTATGGTCTACACTATTACACAGAGAATGAAGAAAATCCCATTTCTCCTTCAATTTCCTCACTTCTTTCCTTGTGATTATTCTCAAAAAAAAAAAAAAAGACAACATGACTGCTTTGTCATAAAGAGTATAACATCATTCTTTCCAGAGAAATGAGCTGCAGGCCTTTGTGGATGCTAGCCATGAATCTGATTGTTAGAAATGATAGTTTGGTGGCTCCCAAAAAGTGTCTTCCCTTTCCCATTTCTTCTCTTTCAAATTACTGAAACATGTAGCAGTGTATTATTTGTTCCATATGTTTTTAGTATGCTTACACTTTACTTTTCTATTTTCTTAATGTGGCTAGCACTTAGATTGTAATTTAGAATGTTCAAAATTTCAAGACGTGATTTCAGGGTCCAACTTTGTCATGCACCACAAAAATTCATTTCACAATGCCATTGCCTGATTCATATATCTGGGTGTAAGTAAGTGTATATAAACAGTACATTTCTAATGACAATAAGTAATTCAATTATTATTATCAACCCTATTTGGTTCATGAGGGCATTGAGCTTAAGTTAAGTTGCTTACCTATAGTTACATACCTAGTAAGTGTCAGAGACTGAGCTCAAAGCCAGTTCTCCTTTCTATAAGACTAGTACTCTTTCTACCAAGGTCTTTTTTTAAACCTAAGTAAATTTGTAACATTTCACAAACAAATATGCTTAAGTGTTCCAATTTTTCTTCTTTTTAGTCCCAATTCTCAAGCATAAAAATGACTATTTTTTAAAATAGTGCGGCCATCATTGAAAATGCCTATCATAGTATTATGCACATATTTGACACAATACATAGTTGGCAAATAGTTAGGTACAATGTAGGAGGAACAGGAAAAAGGAGAGAAAATTATGAATTAGAGGAAGGATAAGGTGGAACAGGAAAGAAGGGTATTAAGAAAGATGAGCTAATAGCTGAAAGGAATTCTTTCTCAAATTGAAGTACCTCATGCATATTAAGAAAATGCAAACATGAAATAGAAATTAAGAATTGCATTCAATTGACTCTAAATGCTCCCTTGTGCAATGCTGAAGTAGAACTACTTTTTTTTTTTACTGGCAATATAACAGCATAAAGATATGATTATTTGTGAACATTGTTTTAATAGTGGTTCTTGTTATTTATGAATAGTGGAAAAAGGATTAGAATGTACATTTTATGCTAACCTGTGGTTAAAAGGACCCATTGTTGCTGTTTTTTATTTTTTACTGGCTCTACTCCCCATTAACTAATTTAAGGAGATTACTATTTTAAAAATTAAAGAATTACAACTATCACATTCTTTCAAAACAGATTTTTTAATCAATATTATCCACTATGTATTTCATGGCCGAATATGAAAAATGCATTTAAGAACAATGTGACTGTGATATCTGTTATCCCCTTTATCACTGGAGATAATTTAATCCCCTTCATCCCTCAATTTTCCATGTGCATTCCTTCCAAAGTGTGAGAAATGCATCTTTTTTTTGGTCATTTTTTTCTGGACAGTGTGGTAGCAGACAATGTTCCTGAGAAACAGATGGCCCACAATTGTTGCTAGAAATTTTATAATTTACTGTCCTGGGCTACAGACAAGCCACTACGTAATAACACAACTCCTTTAAACACCAAAAAGGCCTTCAATCACAATGAGTGGTTGTGCATATTTCAGCCTTTATTGTTCTTTGGCTCAAACACAAAGTTCACCTATTATATCTCTTTCCTTTCCCTCTGCAAAGATCATTACACATACACTTGTTTTGCATTCCAAACTGTTTTATTTGGCAGTGGAAATGGGTGAAGCTGTCCTCTGTCTTCATTATTATTCATTCTAACTTTCAAGTTACTGAATCATGAAAATTAGAAATAAAATGAAAAATATCCTGGTTCATGAAAAAAACACCACAAATATACAGCCAACTCTTCAAAGCACTCCTAAAGTAATGTTAGACACTGGAAATGATTCATGAAGATTTCAGAAATTTGAAATGAAAAGACTTAATTTTATGGCCATGATAAATAAGTAAATGTGTTTCCCCAATCACTTAATACTTTGCCTTCACCCTTGCACCCTTACACTAATTTTGCTGATTGACAAGTACATGAAATTACTTAACAGATATGGAAAATGCAAAGATGAAACCCACCAGGGAGCTGTTTATAAAGGAAAGGTTTGGGTTTTTTTAATTTTAGTCAAGATATCTTTTTAAGATGTTTTTTTTTTCCTGACTCTGTATCCTTTCTGATTCATAGCCTGTCCAAGCCAAGATGCCCCTTTACAAGTTAGAATACTCTCTACTTATCCTGCCACACTGCTCTGCATAAAACAATATATGATGTCCTAGTGCTTATTGGAAAACTTCCAAATTCATTGACCCAGCACTCAAAGTTTTCTATAATTTTGTCTTAAAATACCTTTTTCAAGATTATCTTCTGCCACTCACCTGTATAAACATTTGGCTCAAGATGTAGATTAGTCTCTTCACTGTCATCTAAATGACATTCATGTTTAATTTAACAAATGTCTCTCATTTTCTTAACTACATGTCAAGCATGTTAACATGAATTACAAAGCCATGTAATTTAACAAACACATTTTAAGTACCTACTATATGGATGGCCTTATGTTAAGCATTGGAGAATAAAGTGAGTGTTATAATCTCTACTTTGAAGAAATCTAAAATATAACAGAAAAGAAAAAGTCCTCCAAGAGTTATTAACATAAGTTAGAAGTGCATGCAGAAGAGGTACAAAATGTAGTGAAAGATATAAAGAGGTAAAGATTTCTTTGAGTTGGGGTGCTCAAAGGAATGATTCCTGGAAGAGGTGGCATAACCCAGTTTGTTAAAACTGCAGAATGCTTAATGGGAAGTAAAGTAAGATGAAGCCAGACAACAGTGGTTTTTCTACTACTAGTCTAAAGAATTCAGACTTTATTCTGTGTGCATTTAGGAGTTTTTGAGCAAGAAAGTGGTATTATTAAGCACTGTCTTATGGTATGATTAAATCAGCCTCCTCAGACTTTCTAATTTCTATAGGCTTTCTCTTTAATATATTATTTTAGCACAGTCTTTTCTATACTTTTGGTACATCTTTATACACTTCTCTTGTGATACATGATATGGCTGTCACCCTGCTTTATTATTCATTTTTTTCTCCACTTCTTGTCTTTTCTGCTGTACCAGAGATGTCAAGTTATCCTAGCAATGTGACCTGGCAACACATAAGACTACAGCCCAAAGAAGATTGAAATGTAATTTTAAAATGTTTAACAAAATAAGTAAACTATAAGATTGATAGATAATATTAATATGTAGTTTTCTAAGTCAATATGCAGCCTCCAATGATCCATATATACTGTGTAGCACTCGCATATCTATCTGCTGTTGACCCCACTGTTCTAGACTGCAGGTATCTTGATGGGGAGAGGTTTGTTATGTTATCACTTTACATATTCCATGGTTCCCAGTATCAATCGGGGTGTTTGGGAGCTGCTAAACAAATGCTTGATGAATGAACAAAGAAACCAAATAATGATATGGTCTTTTTGGCTGTTCTAGGGTACTAGAATAGTAAAATTTCTGCTTTTTTCCCCACTGTTGCTTCAACTCCTGACTCCTACTTCATCTCTTAAACCTTGACCCTCTTAATCCCAAACCATCTGGTTGTGTTTATATTCTTTTGCCTTAAATTGACTTAGAGAATTCATACTTAATATCTTCAGTTACTGACCCTTGTCAAGAATGGTCCTGATTGATGCTCACATACATAATTCTTCCCTTGTTCATAACACTGTTCAAATAGGATATTTGTAAGGATAAAGAATCTTGGAACTGAAAGGTACCTGAGAGGTTACTGCATCATAGCATCATGAATTTCAAGCTAGATGCTATATTAGAGGCCATCATATCCAACAACCATATTTTACAGAAGAGGACACTGAAAGTGAGAGACTAAGTGATTTTCTCAGGGCTTATAGTTAGCATTGAAGTAGGATTTGAGACAAAGTTTTCCTGACTCTTAAGTATGTTACCCTAAACATTTCCTGAAGTCCAATTTCCTTCTGGTATGAATCACTTCTATAACATTCCTATTATATTATTCATGTAAATACTTAAAAATAAGTAGCCCAAAGTTACCCTTAGAATACCATAACTTTGGGGAGGCAAGGTGGTGCAGTGAATAAAGTACTGGCCATAGAGTCAGGAGGACCTGAGTTCAAATCCAGCCTCAGATACTTACCATAAAAAACTAGCCATATGACCATGGGCAAGGCACTTAATCCCAATTGCCCTACCTTCCCCCCCCCAAAAAAAAAAAAGAATACCATAACTTTATTTATTTATTTTGCTTTTTGGAGGGCAGTTGGGGTTAAGTAAATTGCCCAAGGTCACACGGATAGTTTTTTTTTTTTTTGGGTGTGTGTGATAAGTGTCTGAGGCCAGATCCGAACTCGGGTCCTTCTGACTCCAGGGCCGGCGCTCTACTCCCTGCACCACCTAGCCACCTCATAAAGTGACCAGAACAGGACAATAAATTATACAACAATAACAACATTTTTTTTTGCTTTTTTTTTGGAGGGCAATTGGGGTTAAATGACTTGCCCAAAGTCACATGGCTAGTAAGTGTGTAAAGTGTCTGAGTCCGGATGCCAGTGCTCTATTCACTGAGCCACCTAGACACCCCAATACCATAACTTTAACAGAATTTAAGACATGAGATCATCCCATGAATCATTATCAGTTTGAAAAAGGCAAAATTGACTTTAAAAGTAGTCATTCTGATAGAGACATGGAATAGACTTTCAAAGCTAGATAAGGCCTTATGTTACCCTCTAGGCCAGGGGCTATTAACTTTTTTTTTTTTTTGCATTATAAATCCCTCCAATAGTCTGGTGAAACTATGAAACACTTCACATAATCAGGTTTTGTTTTGTTTTGTTTTTTAATTTACCATATAAAATATAAAGAATTACAAAGGAAACCAATTACATTGAAATAGCTATCAATTTATAAACAAAAGTAAGATCATGAACTCCAAGCTAAGAACTGACTACTTAACCCATAAATCTTAACTAGTTCACAGGGGGAAAAGTGAAGCACAAGGACACAAATCTACTCGTTCAAAATCACAAAACAACAGAATCAAGACTAAGATCCAGTGATTCTTGCTTTCCCTGGAGGATTTTTTCAACTACTCCACCTATAGAAGTACTCAGAATAAACTACATAATTCTGAAGAAGAGAAAAAGCATTATGCTCCTTTAATATAATTCTTTTTTGGGGAATGTAAAAAACTCACAGAAAATATTTGTTAAAGAAACTTTGTATCAAGTAAAAGCAAAAATAAACTTAATCATAGGATCCCTGGGATTATGGGCATAGAGACAATTTAGTCATAATCTTTGTGAAATTTTATTTTTAAGCAGCAAATATTAAACATTTGCAAGTGGGAAGCCTTTTACATTTTAATAAGGAGGCTAGAGAATTAAAAAAAATAAGTTGAGACTTTTTAAAACCCATTTATAAGGAAAAACTAGAACTGAGTGAAAAGTTTGCCTTTTTGTTTTCCACTTTCTCCATAATATAATGGGTTAATAATCAAAGGCCAACTATTTGAGTATAGAAAGCATCTACTATCTCCTCAGTTCATATGGCCCCCTTCTAATAATCTTAGATGAAGACAAAGAAAAAAGAGAAGGAGGAGAAGAGGGAGCGACAAGAAGAAGAACAACAACAGCAACAACATCAACAACAACATCAACAACAGTTATGCTAATGGTTTGTGGAATGTTCTCTGTAAGCTTGAGCCCAGTTTCCCCTAGATTCTATGTATTTGTGGGAGAGTATCTTTTGTTCTTTTCTATCAGTTGTGGTGGTGGAAGATCCATCAGTTATTCTACTTCACTTGAAAGTTGTTAGAACATTTTATTGCATAATTCAATTAGAAATCAGAGTGAACAAGTTGTAGACAACTCCTTAAATCAAAGACATTTCAATTAGGTGAAACAGAAAAAAAATCCGTTCTAATTCACATAAGGACTGGATTGTACCCTGTTGAGCTTATATAAAATAAAAGAGCTAGTTCAAAATCCAGGGAATTTGGGGCGGCCAGGTAGCACAGTGAGTAAGAGCACTGGCTCCAGTGTCAGGATGACCTGGAGATTGAATCCCAGGCTCAGACATTTAGCACCCACCCAGAAATAACTGGCCATGTAACCTTGAGCAAGTTACTTAACCCCAATTGCTTAGGGGCGGCCAGGTGGCTCAGCGAGTAAGAGCATCAGCTCCAGTGTTGAGAAGACCTGGAGATCAAATCCCAGGCTCAGACACTTAGCACCCACCCAGAAATAACTGGCCATGTAACCTTGAGCAAGTTACTTAACCCCAATTGCTTAGGGGTGGCCAGGTGGCTCAGTGAGTAAGAGCACCGGCTCCAGTGTCGGGATGACCTGGAGATCAAATCCGGGCTCAGCTACTTAGCACCACACCCAGAAATAACTGGCCGTGTAACCTTGAGCAAGTTACTTAACCCCAATTGCCTAAAAAAAAAAAATCCAGGGAATTTGAGAGGTTGGCAACAGAAAAGAAGATAGCTAAACCTGAGAAGGAACCATTTGGGGAAGAAAGGAAAGGAGAGTGCTTGGGTCTCTCCCCACTTTCTCCCACATTGATTAGAGGAAGACCTCATGAACTTTGAAAGGTGGTAGGGAGGGTTTTCTATTTTGTCATCAATAACATAGCATCCTAGAAAAATCTAAATCGTTAATGACAATGTCTTTATTGTGAATCATAGACTGACTGAGTACAGGGCTATGGAAAGAGGTCAGCAGGAAAAGAATACAAGAAGTCAAGAGTAATATCTTGATAACTCAAGTGAAAAAAAAAGACTTCCAGAAGCTGGTGCTACTTTATGACATGTTCTAAGTTTTAGCCCATATTCCTCCAAATTCTATGTACTTGTGAGAAAATATCAAATTTTATGGGATGGCTAGATAGCACAGTGAAGAGAACACTGGCCCTCGAGTCAGTAGGACCTGGGTTAAAATCTGGCCTCAGATACTTAACACTTACTAGACATGTGACCTTGGGCAAGTCACTTAACCCCAATTGTCCTGCCCTCCCACCTCCAAAAAGCTAGGAAGCAGGAGGAGGAGGAGGAGAAATTTTTAAAAAGAAAATATCAAACTTTGGTGGTGGAGGTTATTTTATTAACTATGGATGACTGATATTAATTGATAACCATAATGGGAAGCACTTCATAGGGATTGAGAGGATAACTTCACAATGATAACTACTAATACCTGAGTGAAACTTGTAACACCATGATGTCATGGTATTGGCTATGCTCTGAAGACCCAGTATTTTAGTATGAATGAATGTTGGCATAAGAGATCTAGAATTAGTACTATGTGAACAAAAAGTAAATATACATTGAGGTTTTGTCTACCTAATCTGGCCAACTTTTATTGTTAACTCAGCACCACAGCACACTGTAGTACTATTATGCAAGTAAATACAGTTGATGAGAGAAGATGAGTAATATCTATGGGCTCATGACCTACATTACCCCTATGTTACATCCCAAAGAATTTGGTAGAGTTTTTTTGTTGTTGTTACAGGGTTTTTTTTTCTATATCTGAAGCAAAAAGCAGAAAGAAAGAAGCAACCCAGAGAATACTTTGATAACAAGATTCCTGTCAAAGACTATATTTGGTCCTTTCTCTCATAGGGCTATGGGTCAGGTAGGAGGTCTGGCAACATACACCACAGTGAGAGAATTTTGGGGGAAAGGTAACTAACATGAACAAGTATCAGTCAGGAAAATAGAGAAGGTACAAGGTCACTGCAGTAAGGAAGCATATCTCACACACACACACACACACACACACACACACACACACACACATAACTCCAGATTGATATTGGCACTCTAGGTAAAAGTACTGCTTGCCCTCTCATAACCATGGCTCTGTGGATAACTGATATACTCACTGTTTCCTGAAACATCAGCTAAATTCAAATTGATAAGCAAGCTAAGAAAAAGAACATTTTCAATAAAAAAGTCTTTAAAACACGGTTTTAATTTTTGTTTCTAAGAAGGTAAAAGTACTACAAAGTGAATAAAAATCCATCTTGAATAATCAAAACTATTAACACAGAATGTTAACTCCGGGTCATTACCCAAACAGTAGACCACAAACTATTCCTGAGGTAGTATTAGATACTTTAATGACTGACATACCCCATTAATCCCCATCCCCATTAAATCTTGTCAAAAGGCAAGAGTAATAACTGTTAAAAAAAAAAAGAATATGAAGTTCTTTTTGCAATTATTATTTGACAAAATTAATTCACTCTATGGCAACCTAGATAGTACAGTCCTATAATTAGACTCCCCCAAATCCTTACAAAAAAAGGCCTGACTGGAAATAATGAAAATATATAATTAAATGAAAATCACATATGACTTGTTGGGCTCCTGACAATGACGCTATTCATGTCACTCAATATTGGGGGGCAATGAACTTGAAAGACTTAATGAGGCTTCAAAAGGGGGCTAACTTATCAGTATTCAGTAGGTACTAACTGATCTGATTTGGCTCATTAGGGATGGTGGGCAAGAAGATCTGTCCTGTTCCATTCTGTTTTTTATCAGTGACTTAGATAAAGACTTAGAAGTCAAGTTTATTATATTCAGAGTTAACAGAAAGATGATTAGTATATTAATGTCATGCAATTGCTAAAAAAAATAGTTAATGCAACCTTAGACAATAGTGATAGAATTAGACTCTTTTGGCAGCTAGGTGGTTCAATGGATAGAGTGCTAGGCTTAGTGTCAGAAAGAATTTTAAATACAGTCTCAGACACTTAAGTTTCTATGTGACTCTGAGCTAGTCAATTAACCTCTGTCTCCCTCAGTTTCTTTGACTATAAAGAAGGGATAATAACAATACCTACCCCTGTTGTTGTGGGGATCAAATGAGATTATATTTGTATAGTACTTATCACAGTGTATAACACAATGTACATTTATTCCCCTTCTCTTTCCTTCTCTCCTCTAGACTGTGAAAAAGATTCTTCCAATTTATGTTAGACTATTCACTACTCAGACTATATATGGAGTACTTTACTCTATTTGGATGCTTTTACAAGGGTGGCAAAAAAGTAGAAAGAAATGTTGAGAAATAGTAGCAGGATGGTAGAGGAGGTGGTATGGGGACTATGTCTTAAGAGGACCAGGAAAGAAACAGGATGGAAAACCTGGAGAAACAAAGAGAGTAGGGAGAGCTGAGAAAATGATATGTATTTTCAAAGGTGTAAAAGGCATATAGAAGAAGGTTGTATTGCTCCAGAAGGCACAACTAGGACCAATGATTGGAAATACCAGGGTGGCAGATATTGGAAAAATAAGAGGATAGATTTCCTAATCATAGAAGTCCCCAATGATGGAACTGATTGTCTTACTCGTAAAATAGTAATGTAATACTTATAGAATATACTTCACAAGTATGTGAGGAAAATGAGCAAACAAGAGAAAAAAAATCTCAGAATGCAGAAACTTATTTTGGTGACAAGGAAGATAAAAACATAAACTCAGAAGAAGACAATGAAGTCAAAACTCCTACATCCAAAGCCTACAAGAAAAATAAAAATTGGTCTCAGATCATGGAAAAGCTCAAAAAGGATTTTGAAAATCAAGTAAGAAAAGTAGAGGAAAAATTGGGAAGAAAAATGAGAGTGATGCAAGAAAATCATGAAAAACAAGTTAACAGCTTTTTAAAAGAGACCCCCCCCAAAAAAAAATACTGAAGAAAATAACACCTTAAAAATAAACTAGACCAAGTGGCAAAGAGTTCCAAAAAATAGCAAGAAGAATGCCTTAAAAATCAGAAATGGACAAATGGAAAAGGAGGTCCAAAAGTTCATTGAAGAAAATAGTTCCCAAAAAATTAGAATGGAGCAAATGGAAGCTATTGACTCTATGAGAAATCAAGACATTATAAAACTACAACCAAAAGAATGAAAGAAAATTAGAGAACAATGTGAAATAGCTTAATGGAAAAACAAAAGACCTGGAAAATAGCTTCAGTAGAGATAATTTTAAAATTATTGGACTTCCCAAACTACATGATTAAAAAAAATGGCCTAGCCATTATATTTCAAGAAATTATCAAGGAAAACTGCCTTGGTTTTCCAGAACCATAGGGGAAATATAAATTGAAAGAATCCAACATTCACCTACTAAAGGAGATCCCAAAAGGAAAACTCTCAGGAATAGTATACCCAAATTCCAGAGTTCCCAGGTCAAGGAGAAGATATTGCAAGAAGTCAGAAAGAAACAATTTAAGCATTTTGGAAACACAATCAGGATAACACAAAATGTAATAGCTTCTACTTTAAGGAATCAGAGGGTTTGGAATATGATATTCCAGAGGTCAAAGGAGCTAGGATTAAAACAAAGAATCTCCTACTCAGCAAAACTGAGTGTAATCCATGAGGTGAAAAAAAATGATATTCAATGAGATAGAGAAATTTAATGCATTCTGGAGAAAAAAAAACAGAGCTAAATAGAAAAATTGACTTTCAAAACAAGACTCAAGAGAAGCATGAAAAGGTAAACATGAAAGAGAAATTGTAAAGGACTTATAAAAATTAAACTGTTTATATTCCTACATAGAAAGATGATATTTTTAATTCATGAGACCTTCCTCATTATTAGGGCAGAAGGAAATATATATATGTATGTATATACATATACACACAGAAGGTGCAAGGTAAGTTCAATATGAAAGGATGATACCTAAAAAATATAATTAAGGGGTGAGAGAGGAATGTACTGGCAGAAAGAGAAAGGGAGAGGCAGAATGGGATAAATTATCTCAATAAAAAAGGCCAGAAAGAGCTTTTGCAGTGGAGGGGAAGAGAAGAGAGAATTAGTGAATCTTACTCTCATTCAAATTGGCTTAAGGAGGGAATAACATACACACTCAATTGTATATGGAAATCTATCACCTTACAGGAAAGTAGGGGGAATCTATTTTACCCTACAAGAAAGTTAGGGGAGAAGGCGATAAGAGAGGGTGTGGTAATAGAAGGGAAGGCAGTTTGTGGCAGGGGTAATAAGAAGCAAGCTTTTTTGAGAAGGCACAGGGTAAAAGGAGGGAATAAACAGGGGGTGGGATAGGATGGAAGGAAATATAGTAAGTCTTTCACAACATGACTATTACAGAAGTGTTTTATATGACTACACATTTATATCCTATATTGAATTACTTGCCTTCTACCCAATATATGGGGTGAGAGGAAGAGTGAAAATTTGGAATTCAAAGTTATATAAATGAATGTTTTTTAAAATTATATATATATATACACATACACACACACACACACATATATATACACATATATGTACATGAAACTGTGAAATAAGATAAACAGGCAATGGGGTAGAAAAATCTATCTTACCCAATAGGAAAATAGAAGGAAAGGGAATAAGAGAAAGGGGGGGGTGATAAAAGGGAGGGTAGATTGGGGGAAGGGTTAATCAGAATCAAATACTTTTGAGGATGGCAGGATGAAAGAAGAGAGAGAAAATAGAATAAACAGGTAGGGGGAACAGGTTGGAGGGAAATACATTTAGCAATAGTAACTGTGGGGGTTGGGGGGTAGGGGAATTGAAGCAAGTTTCTCTGATAAAAGTCATTTATATAACATATAGAGAATTGTTTCAAATATATAAAAATAAGAGCAATTCACCAATGGATAAATGATTAAAAGATATAATCAGTTTTCAGATGAAGTAATTAATGCTCTCTATAGCCATATGCAAAAATATTCTAACTCACTACTGATTGGAGAAGTGCAAGTTAAAACAATTCTGAATCATTACCTATTAAATTAGATAATAGGACAGAAAATGTAAATGATAAATGTTGGAAGGGATGGGAAAAATAAGACATTAATATACTGTTGTTGAGAGTTATGATTTGAGTAAGCCATTCTATAGAGTAATTTGTAACGATACCAAATGGCTATAAAATCATGCATACCCTTTGACATAGCAATAGCACTACTAGCTCTATATCCCAAAAGAGATACAAAACAAAAAGGAAAAGAACCTATATGTACACAAACATTTATAGAAACTCTTTGCTGGGGGTAAAGAATTAGAAATTGAATGGATACACAGCAATTGGGGAATGGCTGAATAAGTTGTAGTACATAATTGTGATGGAATGCTATTGTACTATTAGAAATGATGAGCAAGATGCTCTAAGGAAAAAAAAAATAGAAAGACTTACATAGGTTGATGCAAAGTGAAATGTACTGGGTACAAAGTAACGGCAATATTGTAAGATGATCAGCTATGAATGATTTAGCTATTCGCAGCAATACAATTAATGATAACTCTGAAAGATTTAGGATGAAAAATCCTATCCATACCCAGAGAAAGAACTGATGATGAACACAGATTGAAGCAACTTTGTTTCTTTCACTTTGTTTATCTTGAGGTTTTTTTTTTTGGTCTGTGTTTTCTTTCACAGCATGACTATTATAGATATTCTTGCAAGACTACACATACATAACCTATATGGAATCCCTTGCCTTCTCAGTGAAGGAGGATGGGAAGGGAGGAAGGAAGAGAATTTGGAGCTCAAAATTTTAAAAACAAATGTTAAAAATTGTTTTTACATATAACTGGGGAAAAAAATAAATACTAAATACAAAAAAATTAAAACATGACTTGATCAGGCCTCTAAGAAGATTATTTTGAAAGCTATATGAAAAATGACTTGAAGAGACAAGAAACCTGCAGACCAATTAGGAATCTTTTGCAATTATACAGGTGAGAACAACGAAGATCAGTTACTGTTTGTATTGTTTCATTTGTTAATCAATGGTATTACTTTTTACATATTTTAGAAGGATGATATACAAACAAGAAAAATAGAAATATTTTTCCATTAAATCAATGTGTGTATGTGTGTGTGTGTTTATGCTGGACTTATGATTTAACTAGTATAATAAACTCCTCTTAAGGTACCTCTCAATAACAAGTTGTTAGGAAGCATAATAATTTGATTAAGTGTGTTGAATGTATAATTTCCTTTTAAGTGATGTTTTTTCCCCTTAGATTTTGTGCTATCACTGTAATTCTGACAGATATACCTATCTCTTCCATATGTGCTTAGCATTGTGACTGACATCTATTAAGCATGCACAAAAATCAGTCTATGTTATTTCCTATAACTCAAATTTTGGTTTTGTCGCCTATCTAGGCACACTGAACTTAAAATGAGTCCTAAAATTTATAGTAGAAACCTCAGAAAAATGGCAGATAAACACAATTTCATATTAAACCCCAATCTCACATTTCAAGGGCTTTGATACTTCAGAATAAATCCCCAATAAAAAGAGAGTGAGAGAGAAAGAAAGGAAGGGAGGGAGAGAGGAAAGAAGGAAGGAAGGAAGGAAGGAAGGAAGGAAGGAAGGAAGG
>NW_027185597.1:3165730-3191617 GCF_028583685.1 Petaurus breviceps papuanus | reverse complement strand
GGGAGGGAGGGAGGGAGGAAGGGAGGGAGGGAGGGAGGAAGGAAGGAGGGCAGGAAGGCACAATGAAAATCTTAAATTATGGAATAAACTCAGTGGTCATGTGGTAGTCATTTCGTTCAGCAAAATGTGTGTAGACAAATTCTTCAATGCTTAAGTATTACAGTAAATTTTAAGAGATATTCCTCTCACTAGTTAAAATTATGGAAATGAATAGTTGAGGTCAACACAAGCATACACCTGTTTCATGAAAAACCATTTTTTGAGTTGAGCTACAGGTGCTGAGAAAGCTATAGCACTCAATATAATGATAGAGACCAGGAAAACCACTCACATTCATCAGAGTAAACACAGGTGACCTAAGCATGCCAGGCCATCTATCTGCTCCAAGCTGCCACCCTGCTGCGGTTGGCTAGGCTCCCTGACAGTTAATCTTTACTCCATTATTTTATCCCTGGTGCTGACAAGATATCTCATGCTGTGAGTATCCAAATGTTTATGTGCAAGGACGTCATACCCATTATTGTGATTACCGTTTGCTCCCACATGGGAACTGGGAGTGTTGACAACCAAATGAATGGAAAAGTCCCTCCATCGCTTGCTTGTGCTATATGAAAACAACCACACACATACAAGAATTTCTCTCTTTTAAAATGTTTTAAGGATACCAGGAAATGGAACACAGAAATCTCTGATTGCAAAACTTCAGCAGGTAGTCAATGGTAAACAAACTCATGAGGCAGTATGTAATGGGAGAAAGACTTCTGGACTGTGAACCCAGAGACAGGATTTCTAGCTCACATTCTACTACTACTAATTAATTGTGCATGACTAAATATCAAGTTATGTGCATTTACACTTATAGTTATAATTAACCTAGGACAGTTAAGTGGCACAATAGCCTGCTGGGCCTGCAGTTTAGAAGATGTGAGTTCAAATCTAACCTCAGACAGTTACTAGCCATCTGATACTCATCAAGTTGCTTAGTTTCTGTTTCCCTCAGTGTCCTCATCTGTAAAATAGGAACAATAATAGCAGTTACTAGGAGGGGTGATTGTGAAGAGGATATGAGATTAATTGCAAAGCACTCAATGTAATGTCTGGCACATAGTAAAAACTTTATTAATATCATTATCATTATTTTTATTATGGAAATATCTCACTTCTTTATAACTTAGTTTCATTATGATAAAGTATCATATAGTACTAAAAGTCTGATTATTTTCTATTTCTTTTTTTAATCATTCTTTTTTGTTTGTTTTGAAATTCTGCCAAGCACCTGGGTACCTTGGACATCTTACTTTGATTCCCTGCATCTGTTTCCTCAACTATAAAAGATGGTTTTGGACTAGATTCAGCTAGGTGGTATAGTCCATAGAGCCAGGAAACAAGTTCAAATTCAGCCTCAGATGCTTACTAGCTGTACAAACCTGGGCAAAACATTTAATCTCTATTTGGCTAAATGTCTTAATCTGTAAAATGGGAATAATAATAGTACCTACCTTCCAGGGTTATTGTGAGTCTCAAATAAGGTAATGATTGCAAAGCACTTCATACAGTGCTTTTAGTAAGTACAGCATTTAGTAAGTACTATATGCTAGCTTTTATTAGTTATTCATTCATTTGCTCATTTGTTTATTTTTTTTATGATTTAAGAGCATTTACATGAACTTAATTGGAATTTTTCTCTTCCTTTGTTATTGACTTAGAATTCAGCTATGGTCAATCCACAGCAACAATTGGATCTATTTTTAGTAAATCATAACATGGGATTTGAACATGAATATGTACTGATTACTTGTAGCTGCTACATATAAGAGATAATGACGTGTATATACATACATATATAAAGAGAGAGAGAGCAAACGAGAATGAGAATACAGATCACTGTGGTTAAAAAAAAATCTTTAAAATAAAATGACAAAAATTTATCCTACAAGCTAAACACAGTGACTATCTATGCTTAATTCAGGGGATCCTAAGGCTAAATGTGAAATTTAAAAAGAAAAGTTTCAAGCATTTTAGTTGTTTCTTTTTTAATAAAAGTTACAAGAAATAGCCTATGACAACATCAAAAATGATAATTATTTACACATACATAGTACCTTAAGGTTAGCCAAACAGGATAATCAACACTATGGGGGAGACATGGCTCCAAAAATCTTAGAATCTCAGATTTGGAAGGTATCTCAAAGGCAGAATCTCAGAGGATTTCCAAACTTTTAAAGAAGAAACTACCTCATATCATATTGAACAAGTGATCAGCTTACTTTTCCTCAACGACTTTCAGTAAGAGGGGATCCCTTATTTACCAGAAGCAGTCCATTCTACCTTTGGATAGCTCTAATTATTTGAATGGGTCAGTTAGGTGGCACAGTGGATAGAGACTTGGGCCTGGAGTCAGGAAGACTTGAGTTTAAATCTGGCCTCACACACCTACTAGCTCTGAGACTCTGATCAAATAGTTTAACCCTGTTCACCTTAGTTTCCTCATCTGTAAAATGAAGTGGAGAAGGAAATGGCAAACCACTCTACTATCTTTGCCTAACAAATTTTTTTTTTAAAAAGCACCCAGATGGGATCATGAAGAGTCAGACTGTACTGAAAAACTATTGAATAAGAACAACAAAAACAAAGCTGAAACAAAGGCAGCTTTGAATCTTTAAAATGTGGCAAGCCTGACTACAGTCAGTGGAATGATGAAAGGAGAGACTTTCATTAATGCCTGGGGATTCCACCCATACTTCAGGATTTCCTGGTTTCCAAGAAGAAAAACTCCCCACTCTGGGGCAGAAATGACAATTACTTTTTTTTTAATGTCAATATTATGTTTATTGCCAAGGATTATAGTAACATAAATAAAGTTACATATGGAAGGGTCCCCAGAGGCCATGAAGACCAATTTTCTTATTTAAAAAATGAGGAAACTGAGGAGAGATTTATCTGGGAGGCTTAAATGACTTGCTGGAGTCACTTAGCTAGTTAGTGTCTGAGGCAGGATTTTATTCAGATTTTCCTGACTTGAAGTGTACTGTACTATTCACTGTTGGACTTAGAATTGCAACTTGTGTGAAACAAATGGAATCAAGCCCAGGGAGTCAAATTTATAATACAGCAATAACTCTTGCAATCCTTCAGCAGTATGAAAAAGGAAAACAAACCAAAAAAAACCAAACAAACAAAAAAACAACTTAGCACCTATTTATTAATAAAATTTAGTAGAAATCGAGTATGAAAGAAGCAAAGTTAGAAAGGGCTTTAAGAAAAGGAATGAATGTAACTAGGGCCCATTAGGAGATTTTAGAGGTTGAAGGAGGATTTCAGATGTAGAGAAGTAGGCATTTAAAGAGAAAGGAGAGACAAGAAGACATAGAAACATTCCTCATCTGTAGTATTGGGCTCGGTTCTGGTTGTCATGGTTCAAAAAAATGGAGAGAGTCAAAAGAAAGGTAACCAGAATGGGGGAAGGTTCTTGCGTTCAAGTAATATGAGTATGTGCTTAGGGAATTGGAAAAATTTATCCTGGAGAAGAGAAGATTCAGGAGGAACATAATAATTGTCTTCAAATGACTGACATGTGAAGAAGGGATTTGAAATGTTGTATTTGACCTAAGAAGACAAAACAAGTTACAAAGAAGTCAATTTGGGCTTGAGGTGAGGAAAAACTTCCTAAAAACTCAAGCTACAGAAAACTGCAATTGTCTATCTTGAGATGCGGTAGATTTCCCTTACCTGGACATCTCTGACCATTGATGGATATTTATTGTCATGCATATCATAGCAAGGATTCTTTTCATGTATGAGTTGGATTATATGGCCTTTGATATCCTTTCCATATCTGAAATTTTATTTTAGTTCCAGAAAGGAGTCACAAGACTTGGACATGTTTTGTCACAGGTACATATTTAAAACTCTCTGAGTTTAGGTCCTCCATAATTCTTTCTTTTTTTCTCCTTGCTTATAATTCATAAGAGGATAGAGCTACCAATGGATATAAGTTCTCTGAGGACAAGGACTGTTTCTTTTATCTCTCTGTCTGTCTTTTAAATTTTAGTAACACACCTTTCACCCCCCAGGCTAGTATTGGTCTTAATAAATGCTTATTTCAATCACTGACCAAATCTCACACTATGTGTGTGTATACATATATATGTATATGTATATATATGTGTATATGTATGTATGTATATGTATGTATAGATAGAGATAGATATAAAAACTTTAGGGTTTGTGTGTGTGTGTTTAATAACTTAAAGTCTTAAAAATTCAGGACTTCCTTTAAAAAGAATCAGTGTACCTCAAAAGACTTTAGTTATTATATAGGATACCTATAGTCTTCTTTGTGTTCTCTTCCCTTCAGAATTAAGCTGTCATTAATTATTACCTAAAATTAGAAGAGATTTCCAGGAACACAAAATTGTTCATTTGTTTTCTTTGGACAGGGGTGGGCAGGGAATCCAGAGAATAAAACTTTTCCAGAAAATCAAATGTCTCAAAATTCCATTTTATAATGATCCTTATTAAGGGGCTCTCATTAAAAAAGCTCAAAGAACTTCTCAAGTGTTAATTAACTTTGACAGCAGCCTGGTAATCTGCCCATTTCATCAATGAGGGACACAAAAAGATTTTGACTTAGGAGAGTCAACAAAGAGCTCGTGGTCTTAATGCCAACTTTCAAACATTTCTGATCCCTTTGATTATTAGTGTTTCTCCTTCTCCTTCCAAAAAAAAAAACAAAACTATATTCCTTCCTCTCTCCTTTTTTTGCAGATTGTTTTTTTTTAATGAGAGGGGGAAAATTAGCTGATTCTAGAATTGTGAGCTCAAACAAAATCATGTTGTTTGGAAATTAAGTCAATCCTTTTCATGAAAGAAAGAAAATTATGAATTCAGGATTTGGTCAATATAACTGAGATCACAGATCTTTTCGAGTGCTGTAATATAAAGTCATTGGTAAAACTGCCCACCTGTGATTTCACAGGCTTAAGGATCTTACTGTAGAGAAACTTCATCAGTCCTTTAACTCTTCCTTTTACTCGAAGCTTTAACTTGAACAAGTAACTTTAAAGTGTTAATCAGGACAGTGAATGGGAATTAATTTGTTTAGAGTTTCTTACCTAATATATGTGTGTGATAGAGACAAAAACTGAAACCCAGGTCTTCCTGATACCAGCACCATCTGTCTATCCACTGCAAAATATTGTCTTTTCAGATAAAATCAGACTCAAAACTGAAAGGGACCTTAGACATCATTTTTATCTAAGTATTGCCTGAAACAGGGATCACTTCTAAAAATAATTATCTGGTCTGCATTAAAAGACCTCTAGAGACGGTGAGTTTATAAAACCTAGAGTCAGTAATTTCCAGTCTCTTGTCTTAATAAATTTAATTGTTAGTCATTATGTTGGTTGTGGTTCAGTTGAGTTGCTTAGTTTTAGTTGTTACTTCATCAATTTAAGTCTAGTTAAAGCTGTTAGTTACTTTATTTACAGTTTAACTCCCATTCTTCTGATTTTGCGCTATTCACCTTTTTAAATAATTGTTGGGGAAAAGTCTCTCCTCAAAGTGCCTGGATTATTACTTTCTGCAAATTTATTTCAGTTTATATAGAGTTATAATGATAGGAGCTTGGTGTATCATTTCCTTAGGAATGCCTGAGTGATTACTCATTCCCCCCCAAAAAATAAGAAGTGTGTGGGATGATTCTTGAGTACTGCCAAAGCTTGTTCCCTGCTCCAACTAAAATGATGATGGATTAAAAATACACAATAAAACATGTGGATTAAGACATTGTTAATGTGGGAATCTATTTTGTTGGACTATAGATAATGTTATGAGGGTTTAATTTTTCTTTTATAAAAATTGTTCAATTAAAGGAATTAAAATACATTTTGTTTAATATCTATCTATTTAAATCTATCTATCTATCTATCTATCTATATCTATATATCTATATGTCTATAAATATAGACATAGATATAGATATATGTTTGGGCCTGAAAACCTGAGTAGCTCATTCAACAGTATTTATCAAGCATTTCACTTCAGTAAATTGCCATGCACTAAATAGGAAATAGGAGCTTATAGAAAGGGAAAACACAGGCCATGAGCCATGAAACAGGGGAGAACAAAAAAGAACTTCAGGACTTAGTTAAGGACTTTGTGTATGATATCTTTTTGATCCTAGTTTTCCTTAGATTGGTCCCACTATTTAGTAGCAATTTTAACTCATATACTTTGAGATGCTCTATTTCTTGCATAAATAGCTCATGTAATTTGGATTTTATACTTGACTACTCTATTGCTCAACGTATTCTGCTAAACCCTCTCCAAGGAAGAATTACATATAGATACATTTCAAGCACCTTATGTGCTTTACTACCTTATTTAGCAAATATTACAAAAGGGTTACTGCTTCTTTAAATGAGCCTCTTCTGGCCTCCATAATCAGTCATGCTTTTCCCTTCCATTCGCCTCTTCATTTTTTTTTCTCTCATTTGCAAAGTGAAAGCTGCATTTCCCATCATCAGTCTGCTACCAATTAGGTTTAATGTGATTAAACTGGGAATTATCTTTTGAACTACAGTAATCATCCTCACTTCTTTTCTCTCTCTGTTGATCTGTTTCATTCATTTTCTTATATTTCCATTCTAATAATTATTTTATCATTCTGCATTAATTTGCTTCCAATAAATTAAATGAAATTCATCAAAAGGCCTCCAAGAAAATTAGCTTTTTTGTTATGTCAGGTCTTAAAGATCCCAAACATGATTTTTTTTCTGTTGCAGATTCTAAGTAGACATATAGACAAATGAGGGAGTACATCACATGAGTTCCCCATAGCTATCAGATACTGGAGGATTTGTTTTAAGCTAAAAGAAACTTGATTGTCAGACTCTTAAGTCTTGCGAACTCAAGAAACTCCTTTTCTATTTTTAAAACTTAATATATTTCTGAACTTGTAATGGGCCCCTACTCCTAACAGGGTAAAGAAAAGATGAGCAGGCCAACCACTGTAGTGAATCATTGTATTTGTAATACTGGGAAGGCTAAAGCTAGAAAATCTTTTGAGCTTACTTGGAAATTCTGATTTCAGTTCTCTGAACCTTTTTCACTAAGTACTACACCAATACAGTCACCTCTAAGTAAAAGCTGTGTAAAAATGTGCAAATTCAGGTAGAAATAAGGAAGTGGTAATCAGTAGTGGGATTTTTGGTGAGGAGAGGTAGGGACAGAGAGGACAGATTAGGAGGAAGGTTAGGGACTCTGATTTTACTGGTGTTTCACTAAAGGGTAAGTATAATTGACATTTTTATTGTAATAAGAACTAGTCCTCTAATTTAATTACTATAGGCAACTCCTACATGAAAGAAATTGTCTCTGCCTATGCAGGTCAGCCCATTTATCTTCAAGGGTTACATGGAGCACTGGAAATTAATTTGCCCAGGATCATTCTGCCAATGTGTGCAAGAGATAGGATTTGAACCCATGTCTCACTAGGTTTGATACCGGCTCTTCCACCAAGTCAAGGTTACACTTGTGTAGTTTAGAAAATTTCCAGAGCAGTCTACTGACATCACATTTGAACCCCACAACAAGCTTGTGAGGCAGGTGATGGCAGAAATCTTTAAGTACATTTAACAAATGAAGAAACTAGGTCTCCAAGGTTAAACAACTTGTACAGCTATTAAGTGTCAAAGGTAGGATTTAAATCCTGGTGTTATTGACTTCTTGACTTTTAAGTCCAGCACTCTATACACTATAACATGTTGTGTGCCAGTAGTGCAGGCCTCACTGTGGACCAACTAAAGAGGGACTTGACCAAGATTTCTAAGTCCTGAGAATTTATCCCAAGTCAGAAGGAAGGAGGGCACTGATATAGGTAACCCAGTGGAAGAAAGAGATGGGGGGGGGGGGTGGTGAGGTGAGGCTAGGTGGCACGGTGAGTAAGAGCTCCAGAGTCGGGAGGACTCGGGATCATTCCGGCCTCAGATACTTAACACACACACACACACACAACTGGCCGTGTAACCTTGAGCAAGTTACTTAACCCCAATTGCTTTAAAAACAAAAAAGAGATGGGTATGAGGTAAAAAAGTTTATTTGTTCATTGTTTTGCATGTGTATGTGGTGATGGGAGTGGGGTCAGGGGAAACTTAAGTCAGTGAAGAACAGATAGAGAAACAATTTATGGAATAGACAAGAAATCATAAACAAAAAAGTCAGACAGCTGAAGTACACAGGTGAGCAGGAAACAAAAGGGATTCTGTAGAAGCCTAGCGTTGCCCTGAAAGTCTGAAAAGCTGATTCTTCTCTCTCTGATAGCTAATGAATTTTGTGGGACATAATTCTACACCTGAAAAGATCTTAGTCCAACTCCACATTTTACAGATGAGGAAACTGTAGCCCAGAAAGCTCATGACTCATTTCAGGTCATATAGGTCACTAGAAGCAAAGTCAGAATTCAAACTCAGACACCCAAGTTTTTTAATGACACCAGAGATCACAGCCTTTAACTGAAAATACAAATAAGCAAGAAGTAAAACAAGTTTTACTAATGTTTAAAAATTGGCTCTTTACTGTTTCTCAATTTCTTGTGTCTCCTAATTTCCTATAAAATAACTTTGTAAAATAAATTTATATTGATCATCATCATTTTTGGAAAAAAATGTTTAAAGAAATTGGCACTTAACTCTTTCATTTTAGCAGTTATACTGGGTAGGTAAAACTACAGACTTATAGCATATTTAAAGATTATTACTTCCATCCTACTTAATTTGCCCAAAGGATGAATCTCACCCAGGCTTCTGTTCACTCTCATAAAATCAATCTATCAATCAAGTCATTTAACAAATGTCTAATATTTTCATAAGGTTATAGATTTGAAACTGTATAGAACCTTGAAGGCACTTATTCTACCCCTTCCCTATTTTATACATTAGAAAACTGAGGCCCAGAGAAATTACATGACTTAATTTAGGAATACAAGTAGTTAGTGCAGAGATGAGATTGTAAAACAGGGCCTATGATTCTAAAACAGTGATATTTCTACTACACTGTATTGTCCTTCTTTCTCTTCCCTCTCCCCATCCTTCAAAAGTAGTTACAGCCTGACACGTGAAGATGTCTTAGCTATCTGACCTGTGACATGTTAATAAAGATTTTCTATCTATGTGGTATGAATGTTGTCAACTATGTACAACACAAAATGTTTGAAAAGATTAATTTGATGTTACCACAATTCCAAGAGAATTAACTATAAGTACTCAGTTTAACAATGATTAGAAAAACAAAGTGCATTCAGTAAGCCTGGCCTGTGGCATGACTGACTTTGATTGCCACCCAACCTGAAACTAATATATTTTCCAGAAAAAAGAAAACTGGAATCCAAGATAACTGAACAGGAATTGAGTTGAGGAGAAGATGAGAGAGAGGCATCAAACTAGATAAAAGGAAATATACCTACATTGTTGCATAAGATATGCCCTTCCCACATCACACAGGAGAAATACTTTTTCTGCTGTAAGCCTATAAGTGTAGTACTGACAATTAACCAATGAAAAATAAGCAGTGTGTGTTTGTAATGTGATAAAAATAATAAATGCTTTTGAAATGTGAAGATTAATCTACCCATCATTTTCTCTTCAGAACGTTAATAGATGATTTTGAGCACATATAGTCACATAACAAGGTACACATGTAAGTATTCCTGTACAGAACAGAGTAGTCTTCTAGTCTTCATCCTGGACATACTTAAATATGTATTACACATTTGTTATTGACTCTCAACTAGACTCCCTTTGCAACAAGGCATCCTTCTATTCTTCTCTGTTAAATTGCATAAGCCACACACAATGGTGGATGTTTCTAACCTTTTCTTCTTTCCCTAAGCTTCTCACAGCATGATTCTCTAAGCTCTCAGCTGAGGACCTCACCTCACACACCACTGAAAATAAATGAGGCTATTCACCATAAGATCCCTCTTATCTCACATCCCCATGACACCATTCACCACTTTTTCCTGTTTTACTTCAGACTCTCATGAAAAAGTGACCCTTAACCTCACAAAGGCCAACCACTCTCGATACCTCTGACCCCGTCTCCCATCTTCTTCAGTATGTTAACTACCGGACGTGACAAACAATGCTTGCTGCATACACTTGCAAAACTCTAGAGTTTAGTAAAACCAGATTAAAATGTAACTGGGAAATTTTTAACAAAATAAAGTAAAACACACTACAATAAAGGTTAATTTGTGGGGTTTGCAGTTAATATACAACCTGTAGGGATGTGTTTCTATTTGAGTATATTACCACTAGCTACATTATCATCCCTTTCTTCCCTTTCTCTAATTTTCAGTATATCTCTATTGACTGATTCTTTTCATTCTGCCTGAAGACAATACCTACTCTTTGTTATTGGCAAGCATCAATCTGTCATCTGATTACCCAAGTTCCCACCTTAATTTCATCCTTTCCGGGAGATCCTCATTATCTCTATGGTCAAATACAAATTTCTCTCTTTGGAATTTAAAGCTCTTTACTACATGACTTCTTTTTCTTCAATACTCTTACATATTACTACTTACCATATATTTTACCATCTAGTAACAATGGCCTCTTTTTTTACTGGAAAATTTTTATTGTAGGTAGAGTGGGACAGCTGGACACAGGTTAGAGGATTCCAATTTTGTTGGCAACATCTAAAGCATCACAGTCTGGAGTAAGGCAGACAGAGGCTTCTTCTCTCCATCAGGCCAGATCAGTGTGTCGACCTTGGTCACATTGATGTCATACAGCTTCTTTACCACCTGCTTTACCTGATGCTTGACCTTGATGTCCACAATGAAGGCAAGGGTGTTATTGTCCTTAATCTTCATAGCAGACTCAGTGGTCAAGGGAAGCTTAATGATGGCATAGTGATCAAGCTTCTCCAAGGGGCACTTTTCTAAGGGTATTTGGGCTGCCTTCAAAATCTTAGTGTCTTGGGTCACTGGAGGGTAGGGGATATTCAGATCTTCTTTTTGTGGCTATGGACACCTTTCAACACCACCTTCTTGGCCTTCAAGGCCTTGGACTTGATTTCTCTCTTGGGGGAGAAGGGGAGAACAACAGCTTCCTTCTTGGCCTTTGGTGCCACAATAGCCTTCTTCTTGTCCTTCACACATATTTCTTCTCTCCACTCTTTTCCTTTACACTATTTATCACCTCATACCTAGAACGTTGTCACTCCTCATTTCTAACTCTTAACTTCCCAGGTTTCCTTCACCACTCAGCTCATGTATTATCTTCTACAGGATGCCCTTTCAATTCACTTCAACTGCTAACGCCTTCACCTCTAAGATTACCTTATATCTACTTAGTGTGTATCTTATAGGTATACATTGTCTTCTCCATTAGAATGTAAGCTCTTTGTTGGTATCACACTTTGATATTTGTATCCTTAATGTATAGCACAATGTGTCTTATAATGAACAATTAATGAATGCTTGTTGATAGAGTGATTAAACATCAGTCCCAGAGAGTGCTCTGTGGTCAAAAAAGCTGGACTTTTACTAGTTTTTTTCCTTATATTTATATACTCATTGCCAAGACAACTATATTTGTTACTAACCACTATCTCTAACCTTAACTCCTTATTTCTTTCTAAAAAAGTACTATAGATATCTGTTACTTCATGCCAGTGGTTCATGCCCAGCAGTGAGTCTGATTTTTTATATGTCAACATTCAGTACTTAAAAACACTATGTTTTCCATATTACATTGTTAAAGGCCCAAAGGAAAGAAAATAACATGTTTCATTTTTACATGGATTTCTTTTTTTTAAATAAGGACTTTGCTTATTTGATGGAAATTATGCAGAATTAATTCATAATAAAAGTGAGAACTTTCAGTTGAAAATGTAAATGCTAGTTAGCATCCTCAATTATACCAGAAAACATAGTGCTAATTTTCCCTGGCCTCACTGATGAAGACTTTTAGTTGCTTAATTAATTGAGATAATTTACTACAATTCAGATAAAGCCTACAAATAAAATATTATAGTATATAAACTCAAGAGATGGAAATAAAAATTTCAGAATTCTGACCCAAAAGTTGTTGGTGATTTGTATGATTTCATCATTTTATTAGTCACCGAAATTCCTAAGATTTAAGTTTAAAAGTCTTTAAATCAACATTTGAATAGAAACTACTAAGGTTCCAGTGTTTACAGAAACCTGTGAGATTTACTTTATATTGACAAGATATTTTTAATAAGTCAAGAATAAAAAAAATGTATTAATTAATGTGAATTCAATTTTGGGTAATACTTTTAATGATAATGTTCAATTTTATATACTTTGTTGAATATAAAAGTGACATCAGGTGGTTAGGTGGCACAGTGAATAGAGCACTGGCCCTGGAGTCAGGAGGACCCAAGTTAAAATATGGCCTCAGACACTTAACACAAAAACTAGCCGTGTGACCTTGGGTAAGTCACTTAACCCCAATTGCCCTCCAAAAAGCAAAAAAATAAATAAAAAATAAAATAAAACAATAAAAAGTGATATCACATTTCCTACATGACCAAAGTAAGCAAAAGACATAATTACCTTGGCACATTAAGGGGTAGTACCACATTTAAGGGATGTTTGGGCCCCAAATTTAAATTGTGTACCAAAAAGGGTAGGCTTTTTGTTAATTCATTTCCTATAAATTCCTGTATATAGCCTTAATTTAATTGATTTTTTAAATTAAATATAGTTACCTCAGAAAAGGCAAAAGATAAAGAAGAAAGCAGAGAGCTTAAAAAAATTACCTTCCATACAAGTGTCCCCAGGTTATTTTCCTGACATGTTCTTTTCTTTCTATGAATGTTAGTCTTTAAGTGTTTGCTACAGGAAGGAAGGAAACAGGCAGGGGGGTTGGAAAGAAGGCTAAAATAATAAACTAATAGAAAGTCATCAGCTTCTTTGGTATTCTTCATACTAAAGCTTTTCTTTTTTTAATAGATTTCCAAGTTGGCTTTTTTCTCAACTTTTCATTTAATTTTGAGGTTATCCATGACTATTGTTTATTAAGGAAAAACTAGGAAGAAAAAACACAAGCACATATTTATTCATTTAATAACTTCATTTTGTTATAGAAAACATGAACCTATTTTTGATAACAAGATTATTAGGAATAAGTTATTTTAAACCTCTTTCAGAGCAATCTTGAAGTGTGTTTGTCCGAAGATACAACAAAAAAAAGGTCATAGATATAATGGCACCCAACTTCCATTGTATTTCTGAACCATGGGTCAGAAAATGTATCTTAGAGAATGAATTCAAGAAGCAATAGTATATGTAATGACAGAGGAAAGATGGCAAAGAACCCCAAATACCTTTAAATTATTCCCCCTTTTTTACCCTTTAATACTAATTTTTTGAGGACCTGCTCCTTTGATTTTATTGGTATTAGCATCTCCCACTGAGAAAACTCTGTCCCTTAATAAAGATTAGCAACTGTTTTAAAAGGTATAATGCTAATTTTCTAAGGGCACAGACATTAAGTGATTTGGTATCTGGATTCACAGTACAACCAATATATGTCAGTCACTTGGCATCAGTCTAATCCCTATCTTGTTTGCAATACTGCCATTTACTAACAATATATTTAAATCTCAAAATACAGTAGAAATATTTTCTTGCTATAATTTACTCAATAAAAAAGAAAGAAAAACTGCTCCATACAGCATTAAATGGGCCCTAGATAACCAAGTATACATTAATAGAGTGCAAACTCTGAGATAGGTTTTCAGCATGCTCCTGTTGATAGTCTACATTCTAAGGACCAGCCTAGCCAAATTACATGATGCTTATGATCACAAGGTTAGCTAGCAGATAAACATTTTGTTCACAACTCATGAAGTCCATGTACTGAAGCCTGAATGAGCTGAATTTTTCAGAGGTCTTAGAAGTAACATCCACACTGTTCAAATCACAATTTTTTTTTTGAAACAATGATTTATAGTTGCAAAATTTCCCAACAATGAAATCTTCCTCTTGAGGCTTCTTTTATTGCTTCCCTTTTAATAGCTTAAAACTATGATCATGATGGAGACACTGGACTGTTTGCATCTATTCTTTGCCTTAGCAGCTTTAAGGCTTTTATTTTTACGCTATGTTTGATAAAGCACTGTTCCCCAACTGTACCCTTCTTGTTGCATTTCCCATCTATCTTCTCTATGATTTTATTATTATTATTGATCATTATTTGGTCATTAGGAAAAATCTACTGTCAGGCCAGCTTCTAAACCTGATAGTCTGAAATCCTTTCTGATCAGCTTCTTTTGCATGACAAAGAAAACAACAATCAATAATAGATAGACAACAAAGACAACAGCAACCTCATCTGAGCCAATCTGAGAAATGAGTCTGACACTGTTCCAGTGACAATGGAAGCACTAAAGATTCATCCCTTGCTTTAAAGAGTGCTGAAAAAATGCGGCAATGCAAATTTTAGATTTTGTTTTTATAACTAAGGTCTGATATTAATAACGCAGAATGTATTTTTAAAAAGACACCATCAGACTAATGTGATAGGGTCTTATTTTCCCTCTTAATAAATCTTTCTCTTTTCTGAGGGGAAAAAAAAAGAAATCTCCCAAGTGCAAGAAGAAAAAAATAATTGGCACGTCTTCAATTCAATTCAACAAACAATATCTTCAGTGAGGTAGCAGACAAATATGCCAAAGATGACCTTCTGGCTCCAAAGAGGCCTTCAGATAATTGATCTACAAGTACACACATTATCAGGCAACAAAGCAAATTATAACCAGCCACTAACGGCATTGCTGGCTCACTAAATGATTTCCTGACATTTCAGAACATTATAAGAGAGGCATATCTTTCCTTTGGGATTCATATCACCATTCAGTCTAATTTCTTTGTAAACTCTGGATAGAGATATACCAAGAAAGGAATGAACAAAACAAAGTCATAAATATTATAGGAAGTTTATCTTTTGAAAATGGAAGTGTCTGCCTAGTAAAAGTGATGAGGATTTGGAAATGGAAACTTCTATAGGCCTCAAGGATGGTATGATCAGGAGCATGGGTGGTCTTACTAACAGGCAGAATGGGTAGCCATAGCCATATTAAGGGGTACCAGCCAGTTTGGTCTTCTCTGAAATTCAATCGTTCTTTTCTCTGTGTTGAAGAAAGTACAAAATTTAAATGAGAACTTCCAAATGCTCCCTTTTCTGCCATTATTCAGAAACTCTTCTGAATGATCCTGAAACAACTTGGAATTTCATTTCTGTCAACATCTGTGTCTGAAGAATTCTTATTTCAGGTATGTACTAAACACTAGATGAGTGACTTTCAAACTTTTTAGCCTCCAGAACCCTTTACATTCTTAAAAACTGAGGAACCCTCAATAAGAACAAAGTGTTTTTATTTATGTGAGTTCTGGAAATGTCACAATAAAATTAAAAGATATCAATATTATTACAAAATAGTTTTGACTTCACAGTTCCCCTGAAAGGATCCTGTGGATCCCCAGATGTTAATAGATTAGCTAGGAGGCCAAGATATTTGAAAGGACATTTTATGTGAAGTGTATGTAGAATAAAGAAGTGGCTGGTGACCTTTATCTTTTTGAAATATTCGGGGGTTTCTCATTATAAGACATATAGAGATTAACATAAAGTTGTGACAGTTTTTGAGAGATCAATCTATTGTTTTATATGTGACCACATAATGAGAACCCCTGTTGTTATGTTTGACAAAATGGAGCTACTCAGGTTTTGTGGCACTAATGTCCATAGTAAGCAATATGCCTTAAGTTGTCCAATACTCTTCTATGCAACTCATCCAAGGACAAGGTGGCTAGGATAAGCAAATGAACCAAACATGAGGTTTTTCCAATATGCAAATGAGTCAACCCCAAGGTGTCTCATAAGGCCACCAGGTCTTCTACCTCTTTACCCTCTAAGAATCCCCCTGCTTGACTACCATTTCAAAAACGGTACCACTTCCCAAGGCCTCCTGGGACCTTATACCTAGTGTCCTCTCCTCATACAAGTAGCCTTGTATGGCCAAAATTCTCTGTCTATGTACCAAGTCCCTCCACTAATCCTGCCTCACTTCTGCACCTTTTGCTTATGTTTTGTGCAATATGGCAATAAACCAAGTTGCAGCTGAGTCCTGGATACATTCTTTCTGATACCTTGAACTCAATCCAGGCTGCCTTAAGCTTCAGGCATTGAGCTTTGGTTATGTACTTTAAACTTGGGAGTCCCCTGACTCATTCTAATGTACCTGTCCTGAATCATTCCTCCTCTTTTCTCGAGGAGCTCAGTATCTTTTTCACTACAAATCCTACCTCCATATCTGGAGATTTCACAGGTCATAGTCTCATAGAATGCTAGAGCTATAAGGGATCTCAAGAGGCTCTCTACTCCAAACTTCTTATTTTACAGATGAAACTAAGGGAAGTGAAATGACTTGCTCCACAAAACAAAAGTAGTGTCAGAGGCAATATTTGAACCTGGGTTCTTTGATTCCCTAGCAAGCACTCTTTCCATAATATTGAATTACCTACTATATATATAAATGTCCCCTGAAGCCCTGTCCTCCAAACTAATCAGCCTTCTCAGTTGCCATGACAAATCCATTCCCTCTACCTCAGTCAAATACACACACACACACACACACACACACACACACACACACACTGATATGTGTGACATTAATCTCATTCTTATTAATGGGACTGTTTTACTTCCATGTCCAGAATTCAGAAATCCTCTCTAATCACAGGTTTATAGTCTTCCATCTCACACTCTGCCTCAGTCCTTCTATACCTCTTCTGCATCTTCTTTGAGAGTTCCTGTCACTACAACTGTTTGTTCCCCAGTCTATCGGCTCTGCCACCTCCACCTCTGCTTCCTCCTCCTCATTCTTCTTCTCCCTTTCCCTCCCTCACCCTATCTCACTCTCACCCTCTATCTCTCTCTCCACTTCTTTACCCTGTCACAGATTAAATATATATTATTCTTAACCCATGATCAAAGGTGAAATCCAATTAGTTAGAAAAAAATACTTTGTTCCTATTGAGGGACTCCTCAATTTTTAAGAATGTAAAGGGTTATGGAGGCTAAAAAGTTTGAAAGTCACCCTTGAAAGGTGTCAAAGGTAGAATTAGAAACGATGTCTCTCCTCACTCCTAGTTTAGAATACTTTGTGCTCTATCATGCTAAGTTACACTCTATAGACATAGTCAGATAGGAACAATTACCTTACATCATTGGGAACAGGGTAAATTATTTTCAAAACACTTGATGAAGTCAATTAAGAAAAGAGCATATTTTGGAAAGGTTTCAGTCAAAAGTGATGAAAATATGATTCAGTACTGAAGAGGATGGGTCTATAATTCTCCATAACACAGAAGGAATTCATTTTCAGATCATTAAAAGAAAAAAATGAAGAAAGCATTATATTTCTATATCCACATGTGTAAATATATCTTTATAATCTTTATAGATATAGGCATATATAGTCATTTTTAGTGTTATAAAATATCTAATTATTCAAGCATGTAATTATCTCCATATTTTAAATTTTTATATCTAAACATCTCCTTTGCCCATAGTATACTTCTTAGTTGTGGAAAAATTAAAGAGGTAATGGAAGGATTACTTAATAAGGTCTCAAACGACTTAAGTTTTATTCCTGGTTCTACCATAAAATATGGTTAAATGAAAAGAATAGACTAAGAAAAAAATAGTTTGAGATGTAGAAGTGGCCAGTCATTCCCCTCAAAAATATACTCAAAAGGAACATTTGGTATACTTGAATTTTAAATTTTAGCACTAAATGAGTAATGCAAATAGATTGGCCAAAACTGCCAGAAGGAATCAAATTTATACCTGAATATATCTCACATTTTTTTAAAAAATCCTTGTCAGATACTTAAGGATATGCTTTTTTTTTCTGATGAACTGCCAAGTAAAATTTCTTATGACAGACTCAGTTATCTCTTCTAAAAGAGAATAGATCTATCAGGGCAGTCTTCAGATATTATTAATTTTTTTCTTAAACTGGAGATCATCATTCAGTGCTACAAAGAATCAAATACTGCAAAAATTCAAGAAATCCTTGGAAGACTGCAAAAACAATGGGGCCCATGGAAAAACTAAAACTTTCCCAGTAGGACATTCAGGGGGATGTATCGCAAGACATGGAAGAAGGGTTACATTTATGGCTCTTCTGCTTTGTTCAGAATACCTATTAATAGACATTAATATATTAAGTGGAAGGCCATGATGTGCAAGAGCCCATTATATCCAAATCATACTCAGAAGAAAGTGACCAGAATTTGATGATTTTCATATTTATCATATATTAAGAGGTTTCTCAATGTGAGACAGAGACGTGTATGTAGTTGCAGCAACTTAAATGAGATTCACTATTTGTTAGTTTTAGGTAAGTGACAGAGAAACCACTGAGTCAGGAAATTATCTGGCTCTCCAAAATTTCCCCACAATTTAAAATAATCCCTCAAAGTGAACTTTGGAGCAACAGAAATAACTAAAAGTTGATATTAAGCAGTTGTCCAGTCTACAACTACTTGGGAGGACCTTAGGAAAGACTTGATCTCCCTGATGCTGGTGTGGCCTGATAGATGTGCACATGCCACTGGGCAGATGCCTCTGAATAAAGAAGCAATAAGTCATGGAGGCCACTATGTAGTCAGAAGCTTGAGTTTCAGAACTTTCATTCAATTCAAGGACAGTATGGGGGTAAGAAAGCTGATTAGGGGAAGACTGCTGTGCCCCATGTGTTTGGGGCCTGAGGCCCAGGAGGGCTGACTAGACAGGGTAGAACAATGGAACTGAATAGACATACAACACACAGTTGTATGTACATGATTATAGTACCTTGAATTTGACAAATAGAAAGATTTAAGCTTTGGGGATAAGAACTAACTGTTTTGTAAAAATAATTTAGAAAACTGAAAAGCAGTTCTTACAGAAATTGAGCATAGATGAATATCTTACACCATTTACCAAGATGAGGTGAAAATGGACACATGACCTAGTTATAAAGGAAGATATTAACAATAAATTAAAAGAAGATGGAACACATTACCTATCAGACTTATGCATAGGAGAAAAATTGATGAAAGCAAGAGATAAAGAGCATTGTAGGACATAAAATAGGTAATTTTGATTACATTGAATTAAATTTTTTTTTACAAAGAAAAACAATGTGGCCAAGATTAGGAAAAACAGGAAATTGAAGAAAGCAGAAAATTGTTGGAAATGTATAGAGAGTTTCTCAAATAAATGTCTCATATCTTGAATATGTAGAGAATTTTGTCAAATTTATTAGAATATGAATCATTCCCCATTGGATAGTCAAAGGATATGAAGTTTTTCTATGAAGAAACCAAACCTATATATAGTCATAAATTCTCTAAATCATTATTGATTAGAAAAATGAAAATTAAACAACTTTGAGATATCTCACACCTATCAGATTGGCTAAGATGATAGAAGGGAAAAATGACAAATGTCAAAGGAGATTTGGAAAAATTGGGATATTAATACAGTGCTGATAGAATTATAAACGATTAAATCATTTTAGAGAGCAATCTGAAATTATCCCCAAAGAGTTAAGCCGCATATATTCTTTGACCCAACAAAAGTATTATTTATTAGGTCTGTTTCCCAATGTGATCAGGGAAAAAGGAAAAAAAAAATAACTATATGTTCTGAAATATTTAGCAGTTCTCTTTGTGGTACCAAAGAACTGCAAAATGAGGGGGTACCCCTCAACTGGAGAATAGCTAAACAAGTCATAGTATATGATTGTGATGGAAAACTATTATCACATAAGAAATGATAAGCAAGCTGACTTTAGAAAACCATGGAAAGACTTGCATGAAATAATCAAGAGTGAAATGAGAAGAATTAAGAGAACGGTATATACAGTAACAAAGAATAAATATGAATGACTAAATAATTCTGAACAGTATAAATATAAATATGTTGTATGATATATATGTACATATATAATAAATATAAATATTATAAATACTCAAATTAGCTGCAAAGGACCTATGAAAGAAGATGACCTCCAGAGAAAGAACTGATGAATAGTATATTTTTATATAGATATAGACAGATAAACAGACATATATATCAGATTCTACCTCAGACTCAATCTATTTCTATCAATCTTATGAGGGATGGCTGCCAATAGGTTCAGCAGAAACTCAGATCTTATCTAAGAGCAGAACCTGTGATTCAGTCTGGAAAGAATTCAGCTCAGCCTTACTTGGAGTCAGAGTTGAAAAAGTTTATTTTACGCTTTACAGTGGGCAAGGATCCTTAGGGCACCTGCAAGAGAAAGGGGGCACAGGCTTTTACTTTTAAAGGGTATGGCTGCCATTGTCAGGGCTGACTAGATGGATATAAGGGACTTCAGTGCATAGATAAAAGTTAGAGCTGACTGAGAGGAACTTGTGACTTCAGTGCATAGATAAAAGTTTGAGATGAGATTTGGGCCAGACAGGAAGAGACATGAGGAGATTAAGTAAGGACAGAGGAGTCACAAGTTGTTGCCTAGGCAGAGTGCAGATATGGGGAAGGGGCAGAGTTTGAGGCTGGGAAAGGGAAACGTGATTTTACAGACTGGTTTTACAAATTGCTATTACAATTTTACAATACAAATTGCAGTTACAATTGTACAAACTGGTTTTACAAATTGCTGTTACAGATATAGATCCCAATCACCCCATCAAATCTATCTATCTCTATATATCTACATCAAATGGTGAAATGGTGGCATTCTCTAGTGCAGTATGTAAAAAGAGGCCAGAAGAGAGAACTTAAAATGTGACAAAATTAAATAAAATTTTAAAATAAAATAAAAATTCCAGAATTTCCAACAGAGTAAGCAGGGAAAAAAAATTAATGTTCCCTACAGGAGGAAAGAAAATGCCAGAGTAATCGTCAATGCCAGAATTTTTAGAACAACCCTGATGTGGCCATATCAGTGGCGGCAGTTTGCTCTGAGGCAGTTTGACCTCAAAACAAAATTCTTTCCACACATAAATAATCAATAAAACTAAAATAAATAAATAAATGTGTTTAGATTATTTTCACATAGACTTTAATTACCCTCTCAAGTTCATTAATAAGGAGCCTTGAGCTGGTTCAATTACTATGTGTGAACTTTACAAGAATCTTTACATGCTTTTAGCCCATAAATGTGGACTATTATAAGGTCATAGGAGATACTACTAGGGGAAAAACTAAAAAAACAAGAACTGACAAATTGCCTTACAATGATTAGGTTGGTGCAGATATCTTTCAGTGGAACTTTCAACATCTTTAAGCATCCTCTTCTTCATTTGTCCATCCCTAGGAAGCTAAACATTATACCTCTTCACAGGTGAGTCTCCCATATCTGGACTATGTTCCTTTCTTACCCCTGTTGCTTAGAATTCCTAGGCTCTTTTAAGACAAGAACTTGGGTTTCACTTCCTGCAGGGATTCATTCTTGAAACTACTCTCCTTGAAATAAGTTTGCAATTATGTTTGTATATATTTTGCATATAATACTTTTATGTGTATAATTTGTGTATCCCAGAAAGAAAGTGAATTCCTTAAAGTCAAAGGCAACCTGATTTTTCTCTTTCTCTCCCCAGGGTCCAGAAATAGAACAGTGCCTTGCACAGAGTAGGAACTCAATAAACCTTTGTTCTAGTCTTATTGTTCTTTTTTCTGGAATACTTGGTCCTGGAATAGCCTTACCAGACTTAAGACTGTCTCTCCTTGCAAGCATCTGTCATGTTTTCTTTCCTAACAACCAGAGCTGGCTGTAACCTTCTCCCTATAACAAACTATTAAATGTGCTGTATGTCAAATATGCAGCCCTCAAAGTGCCAACTAGATTATGTGATTCTAAAAATCTAGATGAATGTGCTAATGTGACAGAGTGGAAGTGGAAGGCTTTTCCAACCAGGATCCCTAATTACTGCCACAAGTAAGCCCAGAGGGAAAAGAGAAGCAGTCTCAGAAGGCCCTATCATGCATTCAGAAACAGATGATCTTGCCCCAGAAATCTCTACTGATATACTATTATACATACTGGAGCCTCTAGCTGATCTTCAGTGGGTACAGTGAAACCAAAAGGTGCCCAGGGGAACATTCATATGATGTGCTCGGAATAGAAGATCTGGCTTTAGGTCCCTAATATACCATGTTTCCCCGATAATAAGACCTATCCCGAAAATAAGCCCTCCCCTTACTGTGTAAGATTCCTCTAAAATAAGCCCTCCCCCGAAAATAAGCCCTATTGAGATTGCTACTGTAGTGAAGGTGATCCCCTGTACTACACGCTACATTACGGTACCCTCTGTATGCACCGCACCCCCCCACCATGAAACGCATGCTGGGCTCTGAGCTGCATCCAATCAGAGCTGCAGCAGTGAGCACGTCATCCTGTTCTTTATTATATTCATTATTGAATAAAAGTACATTTTTTTGTTCACATTTACCTGTTTATTAAAATTGCTGTCAATATTCATTAAAATAAGCCCTCCCCTGAAAATAAGCCCTCTGGTGTTTTTCTGTCCAAAAAATTTAATATCGGGGAAACACGGTAGAAAGAATGGAAAACACCTGAAGACTTGAAGTGACCAATCCTTCTTTGTTTCTCTTCACATTTGTTTTCTGTACATTACTAACACAATGCCCGCTTCCTCACTTAGCACAGGACAGAAACCTAATAAAAGGCTTGTTGACTTGAGGGAGGGATAGATAGTAAAGAGAAAGATGAGGAAGAAGCTATTTCTCCTCCACCTATAAGTGTACTGGCTTATTGTAGACTCTGATGCACCTGCTCCTTTCTCCACTTGCACAGATTAGGGACATTGTTATACTAACATCTCCCAGATAAAATATGCGAACCTTAACCTTGGCCATATGGAGTAAAATCACCCACTGTTCTTCTTGCTGTTTGATTCATTAGTGACTCTAATTATTGGGCTTTTAAACTAGGTAGGAGGGGAAGTTGATATTCTGGCTGGTCAGGGAAGGGGATGTTTATCAATTGATGACAAATGCAGGACAAACTTTGTTTTCCTTTGCAGCTATATTTTCTCCTGTGTTCCACAATTACCTGTTTTATTTTTTAGTCATCTGAGTTTATGGGGTACTATAATAATTCCTAAAGCCATCTTCTTAACTGTAATCTCCATGAAGGTAGGGGCCTTGTTTCATTCTTTAGATTCTCTCTATATAATGATTACAAAGCTATGCCAACTTAGAAACCTAAAAAAATGTGCTAAATTATTTAATATGATTCCAATGAGAACTTGGTATCTTAGCATTTAAAGTTAAATTTGCTGTTTGAAGGTGAAAAAAACCTTCTAATTAGAGTTTTGGGGAAAGAAACCATTTTCTTAAAGTCCAATGTTAAGTCAATTATTTGAGACTTGGGATACACTCTCCCACAGAAATAAAGGAAAAAAAAAACATAAAATGATTACATTGTCACACTAGACAATAAACATCCCATTTACTGAAAAGCTTCAAAAACTTTTATTTGCCACGAAAAGTAACAGAAAATATCACTGAAAATATACAGTATAATGTTTCAGCTGCACACCCACCTACACCCCAAATATTCCTGGGAATATTACTGCAGAAATTCCAACTGCCAACCTAAAGTTATTCACATTAAGTTGTAAACAATTTATATTATAATTAATTCTGGGAGGGAATGGGTGCTACTTTTAGAATCAGGGAAGAAGTACTTTCAGATCCTATCATTGGAATTTTCTTGTTCTGCTACTGTGAATAAGTCCTTGCACTTTTTGGCCCTCTCATTCTTCCCCCCCCTCTTTTCTGGGAAATGGAAGCATGTAACGGTTTTGCCCCCCTCTTCCTGAGGAAAGCAACATTCACCTCCCTAATTTAGCTCTTCTGTGGATGCTATGTGGCAGATCTAGCTAAGCCTAGTAAACACAATTAATTTTAGCTTCTCTGTAAAGAAAGAGTGTGGTATAATGGAAATAGCCTATGTACATAATCAGAAGCACATAGGTGGGCTAGTGGACAGAGTGCTTGGTTTGGAGTCAGGAAGACTCATCTTCACGAGTTTAAATCTGTAAAATGAGCAGGAGAAAGAAATGGTAAACCAGTCCAGTATCTTTGTCAAGAAAACCCCCCAAAAAGGGTCATGAGGAGTAAGACTTGACTGAAAAACAACAGGGTGGTAGAGCGGAAATGATAGGGTTATGAGACCTTAACCCCTTAAAAGGAAAAGATCATGTCTTTGAATGCAGCCCGGCCAAAGCCTCTGAAATTTCCCATACTGGCATTTAGCCTAAGGCATCAAGCCCATCCTACTCTGCCTAGTTACTCAATACTCCTTTTAACTACCCTTTCACTTCACTATGGTTCACTTAAACTCCTTTCATTGTCATCAGCTGGGACATCCCAGGCTATTTACTACTACTCCTTAATCCCATCCAGATCTTCTCCCAGTCCTTTCTGGTATATAAGTACCAATCTTACCTCCATTAAATTACAGACTTCCTAGGAAGTTTGTCTGCTTCTATAGGAGATAGAATAGCACAGATTTACTAGGAATTTTGCCTGCCTAACTGGTGTTGTAATAAAACCTCACCACTATGACTGTAAGAAGGCTTGATTGGTCACATTCTTTAGAGATAGACCTCCCTGTACCCTTGCATTTTGACGTTCCCAGCACCCCAAACTGCAAAAGAAAGAGCATTAGACTTGGAGTTAGGAAGATCTGAATTCAAATCCAATTTCAGACAATTACTACCTCTGCAACCCTGGGCAAATCACTTAATCCTGTTTGCCCCAGTTTCCTGATCTGTAAAATGAACTGAAAAAAGAAATGCCAAACCACTCCAGTATCCTTGCCCAGAAAAACACTAATGAGGTCACAAAGAGTCAGACATGGCTGAAAAACAATTGAACAATAACAACAACAACAAAATTCTGTGTTGGTTCTCACAAAAGATTTTCTATCTCCCAACTCTTTGCATTTGTATTGTCTGTGCTCTCTTCTTGGTATACTTTCCCTCTTCACCTCTATCTCTTACCTTCCTTGGCATCTTTCAAGACAACTCACATCCCACCTTCTTCAAGAGAGCTACTTGAAATATAAGCATAAGTACAAATGATTTAAGTAAATCTCAAAATGAATATTGCTATATAGTTGACACAATGTCATGGTAGTAAGTGGGGGAGAAAAGGGTAAAAATACTTAAGCTATATACTGAGCTATATTGAAAGTATATTACACTGTATGTCCCTGTTCTTCACATGCAAAACTCCATCTCCAATCTCTGTCTTTGCATTGGCTATAACTCATGCTAGGAATGTATTCACTCCTCCCCTCAGACTTTTAGTATCCTTACTTCCCTGCAAAACATAGCTCACAAGCTAGTTTCAACATAAAACCTTTTTTTCTGGGGATGAGTGCAAGAGCCAAATAGTCTTCTTTTAATCTTATTAGACTTATTAGACCTAGCACCTAGCATTAGCACAATGCTCCATATGGAGCATCACACTCTTCCTTTGACTGTGCTCTGTCCAAAGGGAATGTAAATTTTACTTTCTGAGACTTTTTTTTGTTTTTCTCTTTAAAGACTAGCCTCCACCTCAAATCTGTCTGGCTCTCATTGATTGACCAACAACACATCCCAGGCCAAGCCCTACTTGGTCATTGTTTGAGCCCTGATTGGCTCAGAACTAACATAAATAACAATTGTCTCTGTTTTGGTCAGAAACCCTGAGAGTTTTTCCCTCCCCAATAGATAGATAGATAGATAGATAGATAGATAGATAGATAGATAGATAGATAGATAGATAGATA
>NW_027185597.1:3142702-3165720 GCF_028583685.1 Petaurus breviceps papuanus | reverse complement strand
ATAGATAGATAGATAGATAGATAGATAGATAGATAGATAGATAGATATATAGATAGATATAGATATAGATATATACACACACATATATATACACATATATGTATGGATGTGTATGTGTATATATATATATTTATATATATATATTTTTAAGAGACCATTCTTTGCCTCATTTCTTATGATACTTTAATCACTGAATGGGTGCTGCTTCAGTCAAATGTCTGACACCTGCTACACATATTAGCTTGAAAAGACCAAGGTACCCTGCTGTATCCTGGACCATCTCCAGTTGGTCTGATCCATACCTGGCCACTGGACCCAGATGCTTCTAGAAGAAAAAGTGAGGCTAGTGACTTTGTACAACTCTCCCTCACTTAAATCCAATTCACTTGCATGTCATGGCCTCACTTCCCTGATTTCATGGTCCTCTTCAAAAAAGTACAAACAGCAGCAGCACTTAGTACAATGCCTGGAACACAGTAGGTATTTTACAAAAAAAATTGGTGTATTGATAGTGTTAAATATATTGTAATGTATTTTGCAAACAACATGGAAAAGAAATAAAACTAACTGCCATAAGTATGTATGTCCTGTTCACCTTTACTTTGTCTGGGGATGAGTGCAAAAGTAGAGAGGTCTTCTTTTTGTTTTAGTAGACCAAAGTAGAATGGTCATGGTTAACTATCTTAGCCCTAAAAAACTGAGGCTAAAGAGGATTATGATAGGGACAAACAAGGATGAGAGAAGCTTGAAAAGATAGGGCATAGAGAGATCATTACCAATTTGAAAAATGATTTTTAATAATCATTATCTTGACCATTCAGTTTCCTCCAGCTGTCTTCTTCCAGTTTTTCCTTAGAAGGATATTACTGATAATGAGATTGCATTGACCCTACTTATCCCAGTCAGTCCCCACCCAAGCTCACTAGTAATTTATTCTAAGGTAGAGAAGCCTCTTTGTGTTTGGCTCAGCCAGCAGATTCTTAGGTTGAGACAGCCGAAGACTGGAAGTGGTCTGGTGTGGTTTGTGGGTAGTCTGTTAAAAGAGGTATTTCCTCCATCCAGAGGCAAAATGATGGTTGGGTGGCATCACCCATGTACACCCTATATAAACTGTGTGCTCTAACCTCTAAATGAGTCCAATTCCAGACTGGCTCCTTTAGGGAGCCCAGGTCTAAACTGCAGTTTCCACATATGCATGCTGTATACTTTGAGGGAAATAAATCAATGGATTCAAACTAATTCCACTTGTCTTTCTTAGATCAAATTCTGTGAGGTTGACACCAAGGATAGACTGTTAAGAGATGACTAAACTATAATTTTCATTGTTTATGGATCTGAAAGTTCTTTTAAGTTGAGGAGATGGATGAGAAAACACTCCTGCCCTAATCTAGCACAACTATTTGAAATTATGCATCATCGACACAATAGAGTAAAAAAATCTCTATTTTTTTTTACTTAGAGTATTTATTTATTAGAGTATTTAATTATCCATAATTTCCATTCTTAAGTCAGCTGTCATTACAGAATATAATACTAGGTATTATCTATGTTCTTTGTCAGGATAGGACTGACATTAGAATGACAAGTATATGATCTTTAGTGTTTCCTAGAAGACAAAATACAAATCATTTAGCATGGTATTTAAAGTTCTCTACAAACTAGATGCAACTTGAGTTTCCAACGTTTTTTTTTTCTCTTCTTCTTCAGCCAAACTGGGCATTTATTGTTCATCCTCTTCCTGTACACTCCGACCTCTGAGTAAACCCATTTCTGATTCCTGAAACATTCACTGTTCTTAAAATCTCAAACACTAAATTGAGATGCTATCTTCCTTGAAGGTTTCCATGACTTTTCTAGCTGAAAGTGATCTCTTTCCTCATTTCTTTTCTAGATCCATTTCCTTGGGTTCTTCATTTCAGTCAGTCAACCAAAATATAATGAGTACCTACTTAGTGACAGATACTGTGATAAATGCTAGAGATACAAAGAAAGGCAAAGGAGCCTCTCTCCTCAATCATCTTACAATCTAATGGGAAGGCAACATGTTTACAACTATACACACACAAAATTATATGTGTTTTTTGATTTTATGTTATTTTATATATTATTTCATATAAACATATGAGATAATTAAAAGAGGGAAGGCATTAACATTAAGAGAAATCAAGAATGAATGCTTCATGTAGAAGGTGAGACTTTAATGGTAATAGAGAAATTTGGAAAGGAGATTTGTGAGGAAAGACGATTTGTGATGAGTTCAGCTTTGTATATGCTGAGCTGTAGATGTCTATGAGAACCAGTTCAAAATATCAAAAAGAGATGCAATTCTAGAAGTTAGGTGAGATTAGGACTTATTTGTACCTGTTACATTCTACTTTGCATCATAATTCTTTTGTAGATGTCATTCATCTGCCCTCTTTAGATTACAAGCTTTCTTGTGAGCAGGGAATCAACTATTTTTCATAGGTCTAGTAACAGTTTTTGAGGTGCTTAATCATTGTTTGTTGAATTGTTGAATTTATAATAATAATAATGAGACTAACAATAATGATAAACAGCTAGGGAGCTGATGAGAAAGACTAGAAAATAAGATTTTCTAAATTATCTTTGTTGTTTAAAGAGCAGAGATAGACTTGATTATTTGGTTCAGATATCAATAAAGAGATTTTCCAAGACGATTGCTTTCACTTGACTAGTGCCCTGAAGACAAATAAAGAAATTAAGTGATATTATTGATAATCAACTGATGTTTCCTTTGGAGTTAGGACATTTAATGTGATTATTCATGCATATTTCAATGGAAGATTAATCACATGTCAGTCATTTAGACAATGAATCTTAAAATTCAACCAACAATGATACTGATGACAAGTTTCCATGTTTAATTTGTGGCAGAAGAAGAAGCAAAACAAGTTGAATGGCTATGTCCTATTAATTTTTTGCCAAATTATATGTGAATGAAATTGACCTAAAGGAAAATGTATAAAAATGTATATCCAAAAGTCTTGATGGCATCTAAGAATAAAAGAGAGTGTAAATTTCACCACTTCCTTTTAACAGGACTGAAAAAAAATGTTAAAAAGCTAATAGGGCAGATGGGCCTCATGTTTGTTGATTATAGTATTCTACTTAGGTACAAGTTGTGTTTCAACATGTCATATAGCAGAATATTAGATATCTCAAGGTAGAAACTCAAAGGTCCAATGCCATAATTTTTCAGGTTAAAAAAATGAAACAATAATACTAACCCAGGAAGGTTAAAAGACTTTTTGTAATCAAAGTGAGGACTAAATGGGATAAAATAACATGTGAAGATTATATACACACTGTAATGGTGTAATGGTAATGAAATTTAAAGATCCCCTTGTATTGGCTTGGTTTTGGGGTTGTGTTAAAACCCAGAGAAAAGACCTCCCCTTGGGTACTTAGTGCTCACTGACAAAATCATGATTTACTGTGATCTAGGGGTGGGAGAACTTTGTACTCTGTAAATTGTACCCCTTAAGGATGATTGAGTTAAGAATGATTACAAACTAACCTCCAATGAAGAAGAAGGACTTTTTGACTAAGAGATTAAGACAATGTGATCTAGGGGTGGGAAAATTTAGACCTTTGTACTTTGTGTCCCATAAGGAGGATTGCTCCTTAAGGATGATTGGGTTAAAGACTTAATGAATAATATCTTTCGTTTAAAATTATGTAATAACTTTAAGTGAAAACTATGTGGCCACTTTAGTGATAAGTTTTTATGTTATGTCTTTGTGAATGCTGGACTTTGGTTTCTGTGAATGTTTTGCTTTAGTTTAATGCTGAATAAAAAGAGAGTTCATTATACTATGTGATCAGAGCTATTCACAACAACAGTCCTCTGGAAAGCTTCTTGTGCTTGGTTCTACAGTCCCGTCTGTTGGTCTGCTGAATTCTGTTATTTTCTCCAACTATATTTTTTGCCTGCTTATAACTTCTGTTCGTATTTTCTCTGAAGTTCATGGTGCTGCATTTTTCCCCTGATCTAGATAAATGACATATGTTTGATTAAACTAAGATTGTTAATCCTTTTTGAATTGCTTTCCTTTAGAAAAGTAAATCAAAGAACTTGTTCTAGCAGCCATTCTGGGTATATTCTAGGATGCTTGCTATTACACACACACACACACACACACACACACACACACACACACCAAGTAGTATTGTCTTAAGTTCTAGGGAGAGTAAGCATAAAAAGCACACTTAGGCCTAGGTTTTCTGATTCTGTTCTTGTTCAGTTATTTCAAACTTTTCATGACACCATTTGGGGTTTTCTTAGCAAAGATACTGGAGTAGTTTGTCATTTTTTTTTCCTCTAGCTGATTTTACAGATGAGGAACTGAGGCAAACAGGGTTAAGTTAATTGCCTAGGGTCACACCTTTAGTAAGTATCTGAGGTCAAATTTGAACCCAGTAAGATGAGAGTCTTCCTAACTCCAAGCTCAGCTCTCTCTCCGCTCTGTCACCTACCCTCAACACAGGATTAGTTAAGTTTAATAATACAGGGCAGGGAGGAAGGCATTAGGCTATGAAAAGCTATAAACACCAAACGGAAGACTTTATTTCACCTCAAAGATGAATAATATCCATTGGGGTTTATTTAGTTCAGTGATGGAAAAATCAGACCTGTGCTTTAGAAAACTAAGTTTGACAGCTGAGTGGAGGAGGGAATGGAGTATTAAGAAAGAAGAGGCAGGGATATGAATTCAAAGCATATATAAATAGTTTAAGTGAGAAGTGATGAGGGCCTCACCAGGAAGTTGTCTGTGTGAATAGAGAAAAGGAGACAATTAGATAGAAGCAACAAGAGTTAGCAATGGCATGAATGTGAAGGATGAGAGAGAAAGAGATGTTGAGGATGACACTGAAGTTGTAAAACTGGGTGACTAAGGGGGTAGAATTACCCTCAACAGTAATAGCAAACCATTTATGCTTCTCTGCATACTGTAATTTTTTCCATATTATGAATAGCACAACTTGACTTGTCTTTGATGTTTCAGGAGGTACAGACCATCACAGGCTTCAGAGTCATCACCATGTACATCAATTATCCTCTTGAAAACTTTAGAAGAGATATTTAATAACTGTAATCAGTTTCAAGACAGCTAGAAAAATCACCATGTAGATGCATTTAGGACACAAGCATATTATATTTGAATTCATACACCTGTGGAAAGTCATTCATTCATTTAACGCATATTTACTTTGTACATGAATGTCAGTGGACACGACCTTAACAAACATTCATTCATTCATTCATTGAAGGAAATGTTTATTTAGTATCTATCATGTACAGATTATCATGTTAAGGTGAGGGAGAAATAAATTTAGATAAGACAGGGAATGACCTTGCTATCACTGAATTTGTAGAAAAGAAGTATAATTGAAATAAATGCTCCCCACTTTCCAGGAATTCGTAATTTAGTTGGAAAGAAGAGACATAAACAAATGAAATATAATAATAACATAGCACCATTTATGATTAAATGCAAGCAATAATAATGTACAGTAAGAGAGCACTTAAAGATGTGCAAGATACTTTCAACATATATAATCACATTTGAACTTCACAATAATCAGGGGAGGTAAGTGCTGTAGGTATTATTATCCTTGTTGTATAGATGAAAAAACTATGGCTCAGAAAACTTTAGTCCCTTACTTGCAGTCACACAGCTATCCATATTTGAGACATAAAAGAATGATACTAATTGCTAAGGTAATTTATAGAATGTCTAAATAAGTTTAGAGTAAATTTGGGAAATCCACATGAAATGCCATGTGACAACTATGTATTTAATAAAATATTATGTATAAACCGGGCTCTACATTTACTCACAGAAGGGTGACTGAAAAACTACAAAAAGGGACTCCTGGTGTCTCATATCTTAAGAAATTTTACTCCAGGCCTTGCAATCAGGAGTACCTGAGTTCAAATACAGCCTCAGAAACTTGACACACTTACTAGCCATGTGACCTTGGGCAAGTCACTCAACCCCAATTACCTTGCCTTCTCCCCTCCAAAAAAAAAAAAATTATGAATGACAGAAAGACAAGGTGGAGAGAGGGGGGTAGAGCCAAAATAGCAGAGAGAAGGCAGGGATTTCCTGAGTACTCCCCCAAGCCCCTCCAAAGACTTCTAAATAATACCCTAAAACAAATTCAGGAGTGGCAGAAACCAAAAAATGGTGGGGGAAAAACAAATTTCCAGCCCAAGACAACTTAAAAGTTTGGCAGAAAAGATCTGTCATATCTGGGTGAGAGTGGAACACTACCCAGTACAGACCAGGCCATTGCAGACTAGGTGCCAGAAAACCAGGAGCAGGCCTTGGGAATGAATGAATCAGCAGCAGCAGCAGCAGCAATAGCTGCTTCAGAAGCTCTCATCCTGTAGACAGTAAGGGGGTTGAACAACTGGTCAGATTTTAGAGGTCAATATCAGGGGTCTCTTTGCTGGCACTGGGGCACAACCATGTTGTTTTGCCCATACTCAGATGCAGATCACAGCCCTGGGTGGCAGTCCCAGGGTGAGGAGAAGTTCTAGCACACAAGAGCTTGTTGTTGCAATGGAACAGAGACCCTCATCACAATTCCAGGGCAGAAAAGAGTGCTTGTGGTCACTCACATACCAGAATATAGATCAGAAGCCTAGTAAACACACCTCTCCTTAGATCATACCACCTTGAAAAATTCAAAATTTACAGTTCCCAAGAAGTATCTTTGAAAACAACTGCATAGCACCCTCCACCCTAGAAGCAGAACCCCACTTTTACAAAGAGTGAAAGTAAAAAAATAGGCTGGGAAAATGAGCAAACAACAGAAAAATCCTGACCATAGAAAGTTGATATGGTAACAAGGAATATCAAAACACCACTCAGAAGAAGACAGCAACGTCAAAATTCCTAGATCCAAAGCCTCCAAGAAAAATATGAATTGGTCTCAGTCCATGGAAGAGACAAAAAATTATTTTAAAAATCAATTAAGATAAGTAGAAGAAAAATTGGAAAGAGAAATGAGAATGATGCAAGAAAATCATGGGAAGAAAAAAGAGTCAACAGCTTGGTAAAGGAATCACAAAATATACTGAAGAAAATAACCCCTAAAAAACTAGAGTATGCAAAGTGGTAAAAGTGGTACAAAAATCCAGTAAGGAAAAGAATGCTTTGGAAAGCAAAACTGCAACGGTTGGGGGAAGGGGGCTTGACTGTGTTGGGGTTCAAAAACCCTGTTCACCCCACACTCCATGCCTCTTCCTCATGATCAGTCATGGGGAAGACCACCTTCTTCTCTTGGGGGAAGAGAATAAATTCCTGTTCTTATCAAAACAAAACAAAACAAAAAATACAATACTGGATAAATCAAAAAGGATGTATAAAACCTCACTGAAGAAATTAATTCCTTTTTGGGATCTTTTTCAAGAGGTGATTGGTGAATTCTTTCAATTTCTATTTTGCCCTCTGGTTATAGAATATCAGGGCAATTTTGCTTGATAATTTTTTGAAAGATGGTGTCTAGCTCTTTTTTTGATCATGGCTTTCAGGTAGTCCAATAATTTTTAAATTATTTCTCCTGGATCTATTTTCCAGGTCAATGGTTTTTCCAATGAAATATTTTACATCACCTTGTATTTTTTCATTTGTTTGGATCTGTTTTATAGTAGCTTTATTTCTCATAAAATCATTAGTTTCCACTTGCTTCAATTTAATTTTGAAGGAATTATTCTCTTCAGTGAGTTTTTGAAATTCCTTTTCCATCCAGGCAATTTGGCTTTTTAAGGCATTCTTCTCCTCATTGGCTTTTTGGGCCTCTTTTGCCATTTGAGTTACTCTATTTTTCAAGCTGTTGTTTTCTTCAGTCATTTTGTTGACTGACTTTTCATGATTTTTTTGCATCACAATTTTCTTGCTGGTTGGGTCCACCCTGGGGCCACAACCATGTGCTTCAGGTGGGACTGTGCTTGGCTCCTAGCTTGGTGCAATAGACCCTTTCTGACATCCTTCTAGGCTGTCTTCAGTGGGAGATTTGTTTCTCTTTGTCACTTGGTGGGTTCTGTAGCTCTAAAATTTGTTTAGAGACTTTTTTTTAACATGTATTGGAGGTGGTGGGAGAAGAAATTAATTCCTTGAAAATTAGATTGGGCACATAGAAGCTAATGACTCTGTAGGACATCAAGAAACAGTAAAACAAAACCAAAAGCATGAAAAAATAGAAGACAATGTGAAATATCTTATAGGAAAAACAACTGACCTGTAAAATAGATCCAGGAGAGACAACTTTAAAATGACTGGACTACCTGAAAGTCATGATCACAAAAAGGAAAGAAAAAGAGACTAGACATCATCTTTCAAGAAATTATCAAGGAAAACTTCTGTGATACTTTAAAAACAGAGGGTAAAATAGAAATTGAAAGAATTCACCTATCACCTCCTGAAAGAGATACCAAAATGGAGATTCCCAGGAATAGTATATCCAAATTCCAGAACTCCCAGATTAAGAATAAAATATTGCAAGCAGACAAAAAGACAATTCAAGTATAGTGGAGTCAAAGCCATTATAACACAAGGTTTAGCAGATTTTACATTAAAGGACTGGAGTGCTTGGAATATGGTATTCCGGAGGGCAAAGGAACTAGGATAACATGAAATTTAACAACTTCTACATTAAAGGATTGGAGGGCTTAGATTATCATCTTCCAGAGGGCAAAGGAACTAAGTATACAGGCAAGAAACACCTACCCAGTAAAACTGAGTATAATCCTCCAGGGGAAAATAGACATTCATTGAAATAGAGGACTTTGAAGAATCCCTAATGAAAAGAGCAGAGATGAACAGAAAATGCAAGACTCAAGGGAAGAATAAAAAGGTAAACAGGAAAGGGAAATCATAGGGGACTTAATAAGGTTATACTATTTATATCCCTGCATGGGAATCTATCATACACTACAGGAAAGTAGGAGGGAAAGGGCATAAGAAAAGGGAGGAGGTGGTATAGAAGGCAGGGTGGATTGAGGGAGGCAATAGTCAGAAGCAAAAGTCTTTTGAGGAAGGACAGGGTGAAAGGAGAGAGAGAGAATAGTTTTAACTGGGGGGGGGGATGGATGGGATAGAGTGAAATACAACTCACAATCATAACTGTAAAAAAATTTTAAGCAATAAAGGCCTGATCTCTCAAATATATAGAGAAATGAGTCAAATTTATAAAAATAAAAGTCATTCCCTAATTGACAAATAATCAAAAAATAGGAAGTCAGTTTTCAGATGAAGTAATGAAAACAATCCATAATCATATAAAAATGGTGTAAATAATTATTGATTGGAGAAATACAAATTAAAACAGTCCTGAGGTACTACCTCCCCCCTGTTAGATTGGCTAATAGGAGAGAAAAGAATGACAAATGTTGGAGGGAATATGGGAAAATTGAGACACTAATGCAACACTGGTGAAGTTGTGAGCTGATTCAACCATTATGTAGAGCACTTTGGAACATGACCAAATATTTATAGCAACTCTTCTGGTAGAAAAGAATTGGAAATTGAGGAGGTGGCCATTAATTGGGGAATAGTTAAACTATCTGCAGCATGTAATTGTGATTGAATACTATTGTGATATAAGAAACAATGAACTAGATGCTCTCATAAAAAAAACTGGAGAGGCTTACTTGAACTGATGCAAAGTGAAATGAGCAGAACTAAGAAAACATTGTACATAGTTACAACAATATTGTAAGATGATTAACTGTGAATTACTTAGCTATTCTAAGCAATACTATGATGCAAGATAACTCTGGAGAACTTATCATGAAAAATGCTATCCAATACCAGAGAAAGAAGTGACAGAATATGAATATAGATGGAAGCATACTTTCTTTTTACTTTATTTTTGTTGGGTTTTTACTTTGGTCCATGTTTTCTTTTATAACATTACCAACATGGAAATATGTTTTATATGTTTACACATGTTTCATTTATATAAAATTGTTTGCTTTCTCAATGAAGATGTAGAGGGAGGGAGAGAATCTGGAACTTAATTTTTAACATGAATTTTGAAAATTGTTTTAAAATGTAATTGGGAGAAAACAAAACATTACCTTTTAAAAAATAAGAAAGACAAGTCAGTGGGAAGGCCCAGTGGACATATGTACTACCTACCTCACTGCTTTAGGTACTATACTAAAGTGAATGACTAAGGGCAGCCAGTGGTATAGTAACTAGAGTGCCAGGCCTGGAGTCAGAAAGACTACTCTTTGTGAGTTCAAATTTGGCCTCAGATATCTACTAGTTGTTTGACTCTGGTCAACTTACTTAACCTTGTTTGCGAGAGTTCCTCATTTGCAAATTGAATTATACAAAGGAATGGCAAAACATTCCAGTATCTTTACCAAGAATACCCCAAATGGAGTCCCAAAGAATTGGACACAATTGAACATTAACAACAATAAACATGAATGACCATACCGTCAGATAACTGATTCCATGTTATCCTTATGTCCTAACAACTTGTGTGCATATTTTAAATGTACCACAATGAGAAAAAAGTTTATAAAGTTGTCTTATTAAAGATGCACTTTTTAAGGAGGGTATTAGACTAAAGGAAAAATAATAATAAGACTGTTTATTTACTGTTATCAAAAGGAAGGAAAGAAGGAAGCAAGTATTTATTGCATGCCTATCCCAAGCATTACATCCCAGGTGCTGTGCTAAGCATTGTACAAATATTATCTTATTTCATCCTCACAGCAACCCTTCAAGGTAGTTACTAATATTATCCCACATTTACAGTTGAGGAACCCGAGGCAGACAGAGATAAAGTAACTTGCCTAGGATTATTCAACTAGTATCTGGGGACACATTTGAACCCAAGTCTTCCTGATTGTAGCTCCATTGCTCTATACACTGTGCCAGCTAGCTACTATGAAAGAATAATGGATTTAGCGTATAAATGACCTGGCTTTAAATTTTGTCTCTTCTACTTATTATATGCATGACCTTGGGGAAATCACTCATCCTTTCTTGCCTCAGTTTCCTCAATTGCACCATGAGATGAGTAGTCTAGTTGCTCTCTTAAGGTACTTTATAACCTTACAAGTCATGATATTATGGATTCTCTCTCTTCCTGTGTGTCTGTTTTTTTGTTTGTATGGTTTATTATGATTCTGTTTTCTCAACATGATTGGACAAGAAGAAGTCCAATTTTTAGGAAGTTAAATTTCTGTATTCTAAAGTTTAATGGTATTGTGTGTGCCATACTCTTTTGATAATAGCATCATTTGTATTTATAATTAATTATGGAAAAAAAAACAGGGTGGTCAACCATGTGGTTTGTGATTTTCCTCACACTAACATCCAAGCCATATGGTATCTTAGTAATTTAGTGAACAAAACTATCTCCTTAATGGACTTTACTGTAGGTTAATTTATGAGTTGGCAGAAATGTTGTAGAACAAGAAGTCAACTTTCCAGAAAAAAAAAAATCTTCAGCAAATAGAAGTGCATTAACCTTCCTGTTAATCATTGTCTTAACATTATTAGATACACAGTGGTGCATAGATACTGAGCCAACAAGCCACCTGCACCCAAAACTTCTCACTTTAATTAGAACTAAGGAACACACTCACCATTCCTTCATACCAGAAAGAACTCTGTGGCATCCTTTTGTTAAAATATTGAGGCAATAATGTTTTTTAGGGTTGAATGTTTTTGCCTCAGAGAAGAATAAAGCACATATTTTTTTTTTCCTGAAGTAGCTACTAGGAATGGTTTCCAGTGGTGACATATCACATAAGCTATTCTTTATTTTCTTTTCTTTCTCCTTCTGTTTTTTTTTTTCTTCTTAGAGCTGTTTTCTCCTTTCACAAATGGTCAGTCTTTGAAGTTTGTGAGAGCGTTCACTGATGTGGTTAAATGAGGTCCATAGATTAGAGAAATCAATTAGATCAACATCTGCATAAAAGAAGGCAGTATAGGTAGGGAGATAGCTATTAAGCAAATTTGGCCATAGAAAATGCTATGAAAATGAGACAGCTAGGTAATCAGTTCTAGGGAGATTCAATGGTAATCACCCAGCCCCTGGCATGAGGGATAGAAGAAATCCAAAGACATAAAAAAAAGAACTTTAAGCAGAAAACAGTAGGTCCCAGTAGTCAGGTGTGAAGTCTAGCAGCTGAGGCAAATGGAAATTTGGGCAAACAGGTCTTGGGTGGGGTAAAGGAAGAGGTTGTCCTTGAGTAAAAAATCTACAGTGCTAGCGGCGGCAGCCAGGCCGGCGGGAAAGCACTGCGCTCGGGCCCCCGCTCAGACCGGGCCTGGCGGAGAGCAAGCGCCGGATGCAGGCGGCCTGACAAGACTAAGCGAGGAGGCCGCGCAGCCTGTGGCCCTTCCCGCTGTAAGAGACTCCTGTCTGCAGCTGCGCGCCCCTGCCCCGCCCGCCTCGGCCGCAGCCGCTCCCGCCGCCCCCAAGCCAGCCCGGCCCGGCCCTGGCCCGCGTGCCACCATGTTTAAGAAGTTCGAGGAGAAGGAGAACGTGTCCAACTGCATCCAGCTGAAGATGTCCGTCAGCAAGGGCATCAAGAACCAGCTGCTGGAGCAGTTCCCGGGCATCGAGTCGTGGCTGAACCAGATCATGCCCAAGAAGGACCCGGTGAAGATCGTGCGCTGCCACGAGCACATCAAGATCTAGACTGTGAACGGCGAGCTGCCCTTCCTCCAGCAGAGCGAGGGCCCTTTCCACGCCCACGCTGCGACTGCTGCACAAGTACCCCTTCATCCTGCCGCACCAGCGCTTGGACAAGGGCGCCATCAAGTTCGTGCTGAGCGGGGCCAACATCACGTGCCCCGGGCCGCCGCCAACACCGTGGTGGCCATCATGGCCGAGGGCAAGCAGCACTGCGTGGGCATCATGAAGCTGGCGGCCGAGGACATCGAGCGAGTCAACAAGGGCATCGAACACATCTACTACCTCAACGACGACCTGTGGCACATGAAGACGTACAAGTGAGGGGCCCCGCGGGACCCCCCCCCCCAAAAAAAAAATCGACAGTGCTTAGAAGGCCTAGGAATAGTAAAGAAAAGTTCCAATCCAAGGGGAATTAGGATGTTAGGAAGGTCACCAAAGTAGGAAGATAGGAACTGGCGATGATGAAATGAACTCAACTGGATTCACTAAGGCACACATTGGACTTGATGGACAAACAAACAGCAGCAGCAGCGGTAACAAAACCAGAAATTAATTACCAGAACTGGAATCACAGTGAGATTAGTAACAAAGATGCCTGGACTATGGATCTAGGCATCTTCATATTTACTTTGACTATGGCTTAGTTTGATTGCAGCTTCTGGGACAATCTGTATTTCGGCATAGTGGGAGCTTGGCTGTGGGGAATGGTGGAACACAGAGGCAAAGAGCCAGGTGAACAGCTCTGGATTTGTGTGTTCTCTTACATTTCTACTTCTTCCCAATCCTTTTGACTCTCTTTCCATATTTTTCAACTTAGTTTCATAACCCAAATTAACTAACAGATTATTACTGAAGGGAAATACTAAATTATAAACATCCAAGAGTTGTGATTATTACCACAAACCCTTTAATTCTTACATTAGAGTTACTAAGATCCTATCTCTTCTCCCCATCACTATTAAATTCCAGAATCTTAGTATTCAAAGGCATCTCAGTGGCCATCTATTGCAATCTCTACTTGACCAAGAACTTCCTCTACAAACATCACACACTCATTCACTTAGAAGTTATCACCCAGCCATTTTATAAACTTGTCATTCTCCCTTTTTAAAAAAATATTAATGACTCCCATCTTATGTGACCAAATTTAAAGTGGTTTATTTCATTTTTGAGACATTTATTAAATATGCAGTATGTGAATGAAAGGTTTTAGTTTTTTTTAAGGGCATTACTTCTAATAATCATATAATAATAGCTAGCATTTACATAGTGCCAACAATGTGCCAGGTATTTTGTTAATTACAAATTAGCAAATGTCTCATTTGATCCTCATAAGAGCTCTAGAGCTAGGTGCTATTATTATCTCCATTTTGCAGTTGAGGAAACAGATACAGGGTTGTGACTTGTCCAGGATCATATAGTTAATAAGTGTCTAAAGATGAATTTGAAGTCAAGTCTTTCTGAATACAGGCCCAGCAATCTGTCAGCTATATCATTTAACTGTCTTAATAGGAAAAGTTTCTACAGAAAGCTAATGCATTATTCAACAACACTTGGAAGGAACATGGTCACTAAAAATGGATGTGCTTTCAAAATGAACAAATTATGCCATAACAAACTTCTTACCTCTCAGAAAAGTTGATAGTCTGTTAAATCAAGAATATGGAACATAGCCAGGGCAGCTAGGTGGTGCAGTGAATAGAGCACAGGCCCTGGAATCAGGAGGAACTGAGTTCAAATCCGGCCTCAGACACTTAATATGTATTATCTGTGTGACCTTGGACAAGTCATTTAACCCCAATTGCCCTATTTGTCCCCTCCAAAAAGAAAAAAAAAGAATATGGAATATGTAAGCTGCTTTTCCCAACTCCCCCATCCCTATTCCTAGCTTGGATTAGCAAAATGGAACAAACATGGCAGCTAGGCCTGAAGCCTGGAAGGTGAGTTCAAATGTGGCCTCACATATTTACTAGCAGTGTAACTCTGGTGAAGACATTAAACTCAGTTAAATGTTAAATGTAGATAACAACTGCCCCTACCTTGCAGGGATATTGTCAGGATCAAATGAGATAACATTTAAAAAGCACTCACACAATAACTTGGCACATAGTAGGTGCTACATGAATGTTTATTCTTTCCCTCCACCTTGACGATAAAGATATTTATACCTCACTGTAATAACTGTAATAGTAATGGAATTTGAAGATCCCCCTGCATTGTCTTGGTTTTTGGTTTGATTGTGTAAAAAACCCAGAGCTTGTGAATCCCACTTGTGGGATGGACTTGTTGACATGAAAAGAGAGGGCTGAACTGGGAGGAGCTGGTGACATAAATTTAGAGAGACACAGGAAAAGAGAGAGGCAGAAGAACTTTTTGGAAGCAGCACCTTGGAGGCAGAGAGAGATTGAGAGGATTGCTGAGGGCCACTTTGAATTGCCCAGGACTTTTGAGAGCTGCCACCCAGAGCTGCCAAGGACTGAGGAGACATGGCTGTTATGCTGGTACTTTGTCTGTCTGTTTTGATACTGTTTTGCCTGATTTGTCCACTGGTGAAAGACAGTCCTGTTGTTGCAGAGACTTTGGAACCTTGCTGTTGGTTCAGAGCTCCTGAGACTGTTCTGCAGATAGAGAGTGAATTTTGGTGAATTTTGTCCACTGATGAAGGACACTGCTGTTGTTGCAGAGGCTTTGGAAACTTGCTGTTGGTTCAGAGAGCCTGACACTGTTCTGCAGACAGAGAGTGAATTCTGTCCACTGGTGAAGGACAGTGCTATTGTTGCAGAAGTTTTGGAACCTTGCTGTTGGTTCAGAAGCCCTGAAGAAGGATTTTCTTGTTGTATGTTTACAGAAATCATGGAAGGGGTTTTTCTAATGTGTTCAGGGGTCCTAGGACTGTTCTGCAGGCAGAGAATGAATTAATGAAGACACTGGCAATGTATCTTGTGGCATTGCTAAGCTTTGTCTCCCCAGGAACAAAGATTGCTGAGACATTGCCTCAGGTCAAGATGAAGAAAAGACCTCTCTTTGGGTATTAAGTGCTGTGCTTAAGCTTGTTGTAACTCTGGGGTATATTCAATTGTGATCCAAGGGTGGGGAACTTTTGATCTTTTTGTGCTCTGTGATTGAACAAATGAATGTACTTTACTTATGATTGGAAACTAATCTCCATTTGAGAACAGGGGTTTTGTGATGGACTAAATGAATGTACAGGCTAGGGGTGGAGTAGTATTTAAAAGAGGGACTTTGTGATTGATTAAATGAATCTAATGTCCAGGGGTGGGGTAGTACTTGGAGATTATTAAATTACACTTGGTAAATGCTGTATTTTGGATGATGTAACATTTTTATTTTCTCTGTTCTTAATTTTTCACTGAATAAAATGGAGAGCACCTATGCTGGTATTTTGAACCTTGGGAAGTTGCCTTTGCTTGGCATTACACTCACTAAATTACTATACCACAAAAATGTTGGTCAACGTTTGAAATGCCACAGAACAATTTCCTTAGTATTGCCCTATTTTACAATTTTATCAATATTGTATAAGAAAATATTCACGAAATACTCATCTACTCTAGAGAGAATTAAAAATTGGGAAGAATGCATTATATAGCAAATGATAGAATCAAAGAAAAATTAATACAGGCCAAAGAAATGGGCTAAGATTTAAGAGAGATAATTGCATATAGATTTTAACTTCACCTTGTTGATAAGGGCAAAATTTGGATTCATAAGATGAAAGTGAAAAATGGGAAGAATTAATTTAACAGAATCTCATATCAAAAAGAATCATAGACTTAGAGTTATAATGAACCTCTACTACAAACTTCTCATCGTTCAGACAAGGAAACTGAGGGCCCAAGAGATGAAATAACTTGTACAAAGTTACACAGATTTTAAGTTGAAGAGTTCAGGCTTGAACTTTTCATGTCATCTTTTCATGGCACTATGCTAAACATTTCAATTTATCAAGACTGATGTGAGATATTGGTGGTACCATAGATAAATTGAAGGTTTGTGCATTTGGACTCCATTAATAGCAGGAAAATGTTCATATCAAACAAGGTAATGAACATACTGTACTCTGTTCTTATTAGACTATATTTAAGGTAGTAACAATATTATCTAAAAATTTATTCAGCATAAATGAGGAAAATCATGTTTCTCTTTCTGGATATCATAAAATCGTTGATTTGACTCAGTCTAATTATTGATTGATAATTTTATCTGAAAAGTGATCTGAGGGGTTAGTGGTCTCAATATGAGTTAACATTATAATATGGCAGTCAAGACACTTATTTTATCTTGTACTGAAAAGAGAGGCATAAGTTCCAGCAATAAGGAGTTCTTATTCAACTCATACTCTGCCCATGTAAGGCCTCATTTGTAGTATTGCCTTTGTTCTGTTTACCATCCTTCACAAAGCAAAGTAATAAACTTCAGAGTACCCAGAGGAGGAAAATCAGTTTAGCATAGGGTCTTCAGTTTAGGCTATATAAGAAGGAAATGAGAAGATGGTGGAGAAAAGGCAGGAAATAGACCTGAGTTCTCCACAAAGCCCCCTAGAAAAACTATACATAATTCAAATAATGCCTCAAAAAAATCAGGAGTGGAAGAACCCACAAAAAGACAGGGAGAAACAATTTTCCAGCCCAAGACAATTTAGAAGGTCATCAGGAAAGGTCTGTTGTATCAGGATTAAAGTAAAGCACAGTTCAGTACATGCTATACGCCAGCAAACTAGTAGTAGGCCTTTGTAGCAACTGAATCAGTGTTGGCAGTGGCAATTTCTGACCTCATGGGCCACAGATGGTAAGGAATCAGACAACTGGTCAAAAGAAGATTACAGGAGTCCCTTTACTAGCACTGGGGCAAGACTCTTCTGCATTGCCACAACTTGGATCTGAATCCCAGGTTGAGGAGGAGTCCTAGCATGCCAGCCCTTGCACATGCAGGGGAGCTGGGACCCTGGTCCTAGTTCCAGGGTGAACAAAGTAAAGAGCACAGGTCAGGAGAGAGTAAACACACCTCTCCCTAAATCATTCCAACTTGGAAGACCCCAAAACTTACAGGTCCCCATAATTATCTCTGAAAACTACTGTACAGCTACCTTGAAGCTAGGGACAGTGCCCCAATGTTTCCACTCCATAAACAGAACCACACTTTGGCATAGTGTTAAAAGTCAAGTGATAGGCTAGAAAAATTAGCAAACAGCAAGAAAAAATTCTGACCATAGAAAGTTACTACAGGGGATGGCTAGGTGGTGTAGTGAATAGAGCACCAGACCTAGAGTCAAGAGGACCTGAGTTCAAATCTGGCCTCAGACACTTAACACACTTACTAGCCATGTGACTTTGGGCAAGTCACTTAAACCCAATTTCCCTCCAAAAAGCAAAGAAAATATTTTTTTTTAAAAAGAAAGTTACTACAGTGAGAGGAAAAATCCAAACAAACTAAGAAGACAGCAAAGTCAAAACTGCCACATCCAAAACCTCAAAGTAAAGTATGAATTTGTCTCAGGCCATGGAAGAAATAAAAAATGATTTCTAATACCAAATAAGAGAAGGAGAGGAAAAATTGAGAAGAGATATGTGAGTGATACAAGAAAATCATGAAAAAAAAACCTAACAGGTTGGTAAAAGTCATATAAAAAAATGAAGAAAATAACACCTCTAAAAAAAGCAGAATAGGGCAAAAAGAAAAAAAGGCACAAAGAAAAATTGATCAAATGTAAAAAAGACATAAAAAAGCCAATAAAAAAAAGAAAAAAATTCCTTAAAAATTAGAATTGCCCAAATGGAAAAGATGGTACAAAAGTCTACTGAAGAAAATAATTCCTTAAAGAATAGACTTGGGCAAGTGGAACCCAATGACTCTATGAGCCATCAAGAAACAATTAAACAAAATCAACAGAATGAAAAAATAAAAGATGTGAAATCTCTCATTCGAAAAAAAAAACAGCTGACTTGGAATATAGAACCAGGAGATATAATTTAAGAATTATTGGACTACCTGAAAACCATGATTCTCCCCCCCTCCCCCGCCAAAAAAAAGGAGACTAGACATTATCTTTCAAGGAATTATCAAGGAAAACTGCACTGATATCCTACAGCCAGAGAATAAAACAGAAACTAAAATAATCTACAAATTACCTCTTTAAAGAGAACTCAAAATGAAAACTCTCAGGAATATTTTAGCCAAATTCCACAGCTTCCAGGTCAAGGAGAAATGATTGCAAGCAGCCAAGAGAAACAATTCAAATATTGTGAAGCCATGATTAGAAAAACACATGCTTCTACATTAAAGGATCAGAGGACTTGTACTATGATATTCTGGAAGGCAAAAGAGCTAGTATTACAACCAAAAATCACCAACCCAGCAACACTTGAATAAAATTCTTCAGAGAGAAAAAAAAAAAACAGATATTCAGTGAAATAGAGAACTTTTAAGCATTCCTGATGAAAAGACCAGAGGTGAACAGAAAATATGACTTTTAAGTATAAGGTGCAAGGGAAGCATAAAAAGGTAAATATGAAAGAGTATTTTGGGGTCAATAAAATTAAACTATGGACATTCCTACATCAGAAAATAATATTGTTAACTTCTAAAATTTTTTACTATTATTAGAGAAATTAAGAGTATACATGGACAGAGGACATGGGTGTGAGTTGAATATAATAGGATGATTATCTAAAAAAATAAATAAATTAAGGCATAAGAAAGAGGAATGCACTTGGAGAAAGGGAAAGGGGTAGATAGAATGGGATACATTATATGAAATAAGAGGGGTGTGAAATAGCTTTTAAAGTGGAGGGGAAGATGTAGAGGTGGGAAGGAAGTTCATGAAAGTTACTCTTGTCAGAATTGACTCAAAAAGGGAATAACATTAACAATCACTTGGCTATAGAAATCTATCTTATCCTCCAGGAAAGTAGGAGGAGAAGAGCATAAGAGAAGTGAGGGATGCTGATAGAAGAGAGGCAGGATTGGGGGAAGTAAAAGTCAGAAGCAAAACACTTTTGAGAATACACAGGGTGAAAGGAGAGAGAGTAGGATGAAGAAGGGGAAAATAGCTAGTAAACATAAGTGAAAAAATTTACAGCACATTTCTCTGATAAAGACTTCATTTATCAACAATATAGAGAGCCCAAGTCAAATTTATAGAGATAAGAACCATTTCTCAAATGATAAGTGGTCAAAAGGTGAACAGGTAGTTTTTGGACGAAGTAATCAAAGCTATCTATATTCATATAAAATGTTCTAAAACACTATTAAAGAAATGCAAATTAAAACAACTATGAGGGGTGGCTAGGTAGTGCAGTGAATAGAGCACTAGGCCTAGAGTCAGGAGGACCTGAGTTCAAATCCAGCCTCAGACACTTAACATACACTAGCCAAGTGATCTTGGTCAAGTCATTTAACCCCAATTGCCTTGCCTCCACCCCTCCAAGAAAAGAGAAAAATTAAAAAAAAAACAATTATGAGATACCCCTACCCCCACCCTCATCTATCAGATTGCTTAATATGTCAGAAAAGGAAAATGACTAATATTGGAGCAGATATGGGAAAATTAAGACACTATTTCACTGTTGGGGAAGTTGTACACTGATTCCACCACACTGGAGAGCGATTTGGAACTGTATCCAAAAGGCTATAAAATCATGCATACCCTTTTATCAAGCAATACCATTACTAAGTCTGTATCCCAAAGAAATTAAAAAAAAACGAAAACTAACATAAAAAAGATCAGTTTGTACAAAAATATCTATAGCATTCGATATTGAAGGTATGTCCATCAATTTGAAAAATGCCTCTACCCTGTGACCTAGAGATGTCTCTTCTAGTCATATATTCCAAGGAGATCAAAGATAGAAATTCTAATATGCAATGATATATTTATAGCAACAATTTGTAGCAATGAACTGGGAGAAAAAAGTAGATGTCCATTGTTTGTGAATTGATGAACAGGTTATGTATGTGGATGCAAGGGAATATTACTGTGCTGTAAGAAACATGAATATGAAACATACAAGAAAACAAGGGAAACCTTTTATGAAGTAATTCAAAGTGAAGTAAGCAGAATCATCAAACTTTATACACAATGATTATAACAATGTAAATTGAAAGAGCAGTCACAAGTGAAATTGAATGTCCAATAATTATAATTACTAACTTGACCCCAAAGAAGAAAAATAAATGTATTCTCCCTTTTCTTTGCAGAAGTCGGGAACTAGAAGTGGAGTATATAAAGTACTGTCAAAATTGACTCATATGCTGATTGGATTTGGTGAACTGTTGTTTTTTTCCCAGCTTTTTATTGTTTATTATAAGGGATAGGCCTTTGAGCAGAAAGAGAAAGAAGAGGAATATTGAGAAATGAGGGTAATATCAAGCACATAAACATTAACTGCTTATTATGTGTTAGGCACTGTGCTAAGCACTGAAGATTTTAAGAAAGGTAAAAAGAGCCCCTGGTCTCAAGGAGCTCGTGATTTAATGGGGGATACAACATGCAATCAAAATAGATACAAGTTTAATTGGAGATGCTATCAGAAGGTGATTATAAATTAAAGGTGATTTTAAAAGAAAAAAAAGGAAAGGGATGTTTATTTTTATGAGTTAAAGTTCACACATGCAACACATGCATATTTATACATATTGAAATTTTAAACAAAGGTAACATTAGAATCCATGGACATAAAAATACACAATACAATCATAAAATATAATGGAAAGTTTCTTCCTGCCTGTAGCAACAATAATATTCTGTGAGGAAACAGGAGAAATTCTCAGCAAGAAAATCACATTAAATTGAGTTTCATGGATATGCTGTAAGAATTTGTTTTTTTTTTTCCCTTGGAAGAGACAGCCCAGAGCATTCTAACACCTATTGTGAGCCATTCTTTGATAGGAAACATCTCTGAATTTTTTTAAGTATGATTTTTATCTTAAATTTTAGAGCTAAATAATATAATAATGTAAGAGGGGATTCTTGACTAGTACTATTCTGACTCCTCTTTAGATATACAAAAATGATTTTTTGATGTAACAGCATAAGGATCAATTAATAAAGGGGGGGGAAGCCATTCTATCTAATTTTCAGGTTAAAAAAAAAGCCTTGAATTAAGAGTCCATTGAATAAGAATGACTCTTTAAGTACATAATGTAGATTTGCAGATGGGGTAAATCATGTATTATGTGTGTACAACTGTGTGGATATTCATCAGATTGGAGTTGCAATGACTGATACAATGCTTATGTTTCACTTAAAGGCATTTAGTCTACATGCAAATTATTATAATAAATGTTCATACTGAACCATGATTTTGAGTAAGAGGTGAAGACTATAACATGTAGCACAGTGTAAGGCATAACATAGGCATTTAATATACATTTGTTAATTCATTACATTGTTTTTTTTTCTGTTGTCCCAAGGAAGAGGAGTACAGGCAAAAGACAAGATAAATGCTCAAAGGTTAGGATATAAGAATACTAGATAGAATTATTATTTTTTTATTCAGTCATTTACTTGACAATAGATATTACAAGGCTTTGGTAAAACAGAATTTTTTTAACTTTGTAGAAAACTCATTCTATTACAACTTAGTGCAAAATACAATAGAATTAGATTTCATAAAATTAAAATGACCAAGGACTAAACCGGGATGTAATAATCCAAAGGAGAATGGATCAATCTGACATTTTCATGAACTTTTCATGGAAAAATATGCATATGTATGTCTATTGCAAGTCCTCCGTGTGTGTGTAGCTGAAAGTAGCCCAGAGATAAGAGAAAATAGTGCCTCAAGACACAAATGGAAAGATGCTTTAGCAAAGCAAGGTGAATGATTCAGAATTAATTTTCACTTTCAGCTGAAGATACCAATGATGAAAGGACGGAAAATGTTTAATGGCTAACTCTTGGTTTTGCTGACTGGGAATAAGATTAGGGTAATTCTTCCTTTCTTTTCCCTTCAGACCAACTTGAACAATCTCTTGCTCCAAGATTTACTGAATGGAATTGATTTTAAATCAACATGCTCTAGGTTCAAATTCTGCATAAACAATATCGGGCATCTAAATAACATTGAGCTAGTTCATTAGGGAATGTGCCTATATATTTTCTTTCTAAGAGGAGGCAGCTCTACCATTTGAACTATGATCATAAAGAACTTCCACATTTCCAAGTGTGTAGCAATTCTTTATGATAAGCCTCAGAATATAGAGGAAAGCATGGCTAGGAGGCGCAGTGAACAGAGCACCGGCCTCTTCCCTTACACCCCCCCCCCCCCAAACCATCACCCCCCCAACCCCCCACACTTCAC